>NW_022589716.1:23730748-23841391 GCF_004348235.1 Phoca vitulina
TTTTATTGTTATGTTAATCCCCATACATTACATCATTAGTTTTAGATATAGTGTTCCATGATTCATTGTTTGTGCATAACACCCAGTGCTCCATGCAGAACGTGCCCTCCTCAATACCCATCACCAGGCTAACCCATCCTCCCAACCCCCTCCCCTCTAGAACCCTCAGTTTGTTTTTCAGAGTCCATCGTCTCTCATGGTTCTTCTCCCCCTCCGATTTCCCCCCCTTCATTCTTCCCCTCCTGCTACATTCTTCTTCTTCTTTTTTTCTTTCTTAACATATATTGCATTATTTGTTTCAGAGGTACAGATCTGAGATTCAACAGTCCTGCACAATTCACAGCGCTTACCAGAACACATACCCTCCCCAGTGTCCATCACCCAGTCACCCCATCCCTCCCACCCCACCCCCCACTCCAGCAACCCTCAGTTTGTTTCCTGAGATTAAGAATTCCTCATATCAGTGAGGTCATATGATACAGATGACATTCCATTCTAACCTTCTTTTACTTTACTTCAGATATTGACAGGCAGGGATCTTTGACTTCGACTTTAGAGAAATTACCCATTCTCCTCCAGCATTGCTGAGGAGGAGCTACTTCTTCAAAGGGAAACAACCTGGAATAATTCATTCAAAAGTAATGACCATGGTCTGCTCATCCCATTTTCTTACAATGACAAAATATTGTTACATTACAACATCCTAGAGTTACAGACCCTACATAGAGGCTTTACACAAGGGTCTCTCTACCACAAAAATCAAGCACTTTGATACAAATCTATGCAGAACTGGCATTTTAACATCTAAGAATACTTGGCATACATAAAAGCCTAAACCGCAAATTATTTAAAGTAGCACTGACTGACAAGAGAAAATCTTATATAGAAGTTAATGTCTGCCAGAGTCCTTAGTCTTGCCACAAAATGTCCAACCACTTTACCCACACACTGTGAATACATGGAGCAAATGAGTAATTACTGTCCAGAATACTGCAATCTTAATGATGGAATCCTACAATTACCAAAGGAATTGGCCAACGTTCTCTGCTTGCTACAATGGCATTTTGTCAGCAGTTAATGACTGGTATAATAATCAATAGGAAAGCAACTTCATTCTTGGCTTTCCACTAGGCTTATAAATAAATTTTAATTAATTTATTAGTAATTTTAGCTCCTCCATTACTCATTGGCAAGACTGCGTGTAACCGACACCTTCAAAATGAATGGGCAAAGGCTATCAAACTGACTTCCTAACTGAAGAGTTTCAAATAAAAGAATTCTTGGTCAAGATCAATAAACTAGTAAATCAAAATAGGTCCAGGCTGATCTTTGCCCCTTACAACGACTACAGTTCCAAGCTACTTGAGAGAACATAATTAATGTATATGGATGCAAAGTTCAGAAGGCAGCTCCACCTCCCCTCCGCAAAGCCAGATTTTCAAAAGATGCTTTTTACTGCAGTATGATGTATATGCCAAGGACAGAAATGAGTTCACTATTTGGGGACCACCCTGAGAAAACTAAGAGTTAAACCAGAGCTTGAAGACGGTGACTGTGGGATAAAAGGGGTACGGAGCACAGGGAGAATAAAGCACTTGAAGCAAGTACAGGGGCTCTTTTAGACACATATTTGTTATGCCTGCTTAATATTTTAAAGGGAGTCCCAAACATACAAAGTGCTTTCTTGCCCCACTATCTCAGTTTATAATGCTGTATTGCCTGGATGTTTTTCCTTGAACTTCACCACACCTGGGTATGAATTACAGCTTGGACACTTCAGAGCCAGGTAGCCATCATCACCTCTCTTAAGCCCAGTGGCCTTGTTTATAAAATGGAAACCAGAGTATTTTCTACTGCATGGCGTTGGTGCAAGCAGGGACTGCATGCCAAGCACTCAGTAACACAGACAGCCGGCACTCACTGGCTATTATACCACCGCCACACTCCACCTGCCCAGTTCTTTCTTACACTCACCTTCCCAATGTCAGCCCAGGCTATAGGATTCTCCTATTCTAAAAATGACCTGTCCTTGGCCCCGTTCCCTTATAATCCTAGCCTTCTGTTTACAGTGAATCTAAACTAATGCCTACTGGAGTTTACAGACGTACAGGTTACCTACGATTTTCAGTGAAATGCCATATTCAGAATACTTAAGAATTTCCCGCAGGAAGGATTTTAGTGGTTGGCATTTCAGGCTGTGTGACTGATGGAGAAGGAGATTTTAGCCTAAAGGTTGAGAGTGGAAGAGATGCCTTTGATGACCCTCAAATCACACCATACCTTTCCATAAGGCCAGGGTGGCTAAAGATTGATATAAAACAGCCCCAAATGAGAATCTCAGTCAGACGGTGGCAAAGGATAGCCCTTGGGACAGCTTGCTGCCTGTTTTTGTAAGTACGGTTGGACTGGAATACAACCACACCCATTCGTTTACATATTTCTACAGCTGGGTCCCAGGACAATAGCAGAGATGACTCCTTATAATAGAGACTATACGGTCCTTCACAGAAAAAGGCTGCCTATCCCTACTAAGTCACACTTCTCATGTTGCAATAGCCACAGGTATCATACTTATTTACAGTGAAAGAGAAACTTAGGAAAGTGCATCTAATGGCATGAAAACAAAAAGGCATAAGGGACAAAATAAACAAAACCTGGATTAATCCTTGAATATCAATGGACTCTCATATGCTTATTTCCCCCTGTAAGACCTATCCAAGTACAATTATAGAATGAGTGTGTTAAAAATGGATTGATGGCTATGTCAACAGCGGGGCAATAAAATAAACTTGCTTGCTCAAACCTTAGCTTTTTCATTTATTAAAACAACAAACTACTCTAAAATGTATTTTTCGAGGTACTGAACTTGGTTCAGACATAAGATATTCAGTGTCACATTAATGAAACCTCAATTCTATAGAAAATTCGTCTTGTACAAAGGCCATTCTGTGTACAAAGTGGGCGAAAAACATACCTATTAATATTTATAAAACAATTTTCACCATCAAAAGCACATTGTTACATGCTTGATAGATTATACAAATGAATTTTCCTTCTGAACAAATATCAAAGAAAGCTGCAGTACTTATATTCATAGGGAGTTTTGTTTTTTTGTTTAGTGGTGTGAGATTCTGTGAGCTGCTAATTCACCAACTTAGATGAAGAGCCTGACTGGCAGTTAGCAGCCTCTGACCTTAGAGTTTTAACAGAAGAATGTGCTACAGATTAAACAAAAGAACAACACATTTCAGAGGGGAGACTCACACATAAAAGAAACATAAAAACAGCAGGAAATAAGATTGTCATAATTAGTTTGAAAAATAATCTGTCTTCAAGCAACGTACTGCATTTGATTTGTGATAAACAACCATAATACGCTACTGAAATGCACCTTGCTGAGATGGCCTTAAAATGCTGATACTTTCAAATTAGTCCCACTTTCCATTAAATATTGATGTTCCAAGAGTTGTATACTTTTTAGAACTTTTCTTGAGTTGCTGCGAAAAGAGAAAATAGATACGAGGCAGGAGGGGGATTCGGGTGAAGGTAGAGAACTGAAAATGTTCTTGAAAATAGAGTCTTGTGTATAAAGAGAGAAACAGAGAGAAACACCCACCAACAACATGGGCACTTGCTAACTCGAAGCAACAGGGTGGCTATTTAGGGAAATTAATCTGAAGCAAGAAAGGGATCTGATGTGCGAGTTAACTTTGGATCACTCAGCCTTAGTTCTCATGGAATCTTGGCCAGGTAGTGACTTAGTTTTAAATTGGGTTTCACTCCGATAGCTTGGTGAATGGATTTGGGCTCCAACTGTCGAAAATGCCTTAGAGCAGGAATTCTTCATCTTGGGACTACTGGTAAGTTAGGTGAGATCATTACCTATTGGGGGTGGGGGGTGTACTGTGTACTATAGGATGTTTAACAACATCCCCAGCCTCCACCCACAAGAGGCAAGCGGCACCCTGAACTCCCAGTTGTGATAAACAAAAATGGATGTTAATGAGACTCATTGTAGTGATCACATACAATCATTGTGTTACATACCTAACACTAATATAATGTTGTATGTCATTTATATCTCAATTAAAATATGTCTCTAGACATTGACAAACATCCCCCGGGGGACAATATGCCTACCCTCCTCATTGAGAAACATTAGAGACACCAAAGAAAGGAGTCTGTGTTCAGGTAGATCTGGCTAAAAGTGGGAAGAAATGAAATAGAACATAAAACCTCACAGCGGCTTGTAAAACAGATGAATGAATGGATAGGTAGATAAATAAATAACGATAAAGAAAACCCTGTTTTTTAATTAAAGTTTTTTTATTTATATAAGTAATCTCTGCACCCTGTGTGGGACTCAAACTCATGACCCTGACTGAGATCAAGAGTTGCATGCTCTTCTGGCTGAGCTAGCCAGCACCCCAGGAAAACCTTGCTTCTAACTTGGCCACATATTTTTTTTTAAGATTTTATTTATTTATTTGACAGAGAGAAAGAGAGAGAGCACAAGCAGCAGGACAGGGAGAAGCAGGCTCCCCGTTGAGCAGGGAGAACTTGACCACATGCTTAATGAATTAATCCTGGCACTACAACTGGACAAGCAAGGAAAAGAGTTAATTTCTCCTTGACTATTTAATTAACAGCTTACTTTCATTTCAATAAAATTTAGGCCATTCTAGTAGACATGTGACTCCATCCATTTTCCATTGAGAAAATGCCTTTCTCCTACACATGTGGTTCCAGCTCAGTGACTGGTCTAGATATGGATATGGGACCCAAGTAGGGCCAATCAGAATCATTTGAAAAGATTGCTGTGGTTGCTGAAGGAGAATGATGAAAAGTGGGAGCCATGTTGGTTGCCCCTCCAGAGAGCCTGGCCGACAAAGGAGCCAATTTGGAGGCAACTGGGCTGGAAGATCAGAGAATCCCTTGTTCCCTTCATGCCCTAAACCAGACCACTCCCTGTTGTATGAGGAAAATAAGTATCCTTCCCTGACCTGGAAGCTTCTTAACAAAAACTAGACTGATGTAGGTTTCTGTCCCTTACAACCATTATAATTCTAACAGTCACTAAACTACATTACAGTCAATAGTGCCAAATTATATTCTTTGAATCAATTTTTTTTTTTTCGGTCAGATCTGCTACACATGTACCAATTTTATTGAATTAACTTTTCTTTTCATTGATTTTCTCTATTGTTTTTCCATTTTTTTAAATTATGTTATGTTAATCACCATACATTACATCATTAGTTTTTGATGTAGTGTTCCATGATTCATTGTTTGCATATAACACCCAGTGCTCCATGCAGTACGTGCCCTCTTTAATACCCATCACCAGGCTAACCCATCCTCCCACCCCCCTCCCCTCTAGAACCCTCAGTTTGTTTCTCAGAGTCCACAGTCTCTCATGGTTCGTCTCCCCCTCCAATTTCCCCCCTTCATTTTCCCTTCCTGCTATCTTCTTCTTCTTCTTCTTTTTTTTTTTTTAACATATAATGTATTACTTGTTTCAGAGGTACAGGTCTGTGATTCAACAGTCTCACACAATTCACAGCGCTCACCATAGAATCAAATTACTAATCACATTGGAAAAAATAATTCTTGGATTCCAGTTCTTTTGCCACATTAAAAATTTCCCATAGGTGATCTAACAGCATAGATATTATCAAGATCATTGCTCTTTATTCAACCAGGTATCATCTGTTGTGCAAATATATGACCAATCACCTGGATTTTAAAAAAGTGTTCCTCATAACCAATGGAAGATAGAAGAAACTCTCTTACAAAGAAGCTTTGCAATAGATAAGTTTAAAGTAAAAATGTTTGGTGTGATGCCAAGCTCCTTAAACTTCTAAATTAAGAGTCATTATTAAATCACAATTTTAATGTGAAACGTTATATGCTCTGCTATTACTGATCTAAATGGAAAAAATTATATATTCACATTATAAATATTAAGATTATTAATATTGCTAGGATATAAATGACTTTTTTTACAGCTCCTAAATAAAAGATTGCTTTAGGGGATTGTGACAATGATGAAGATCAATTTATACATTTGGTCATTAATCACCGTTTCCTAATTGGGTTTAATTTGACTACTGCTCATTAGAGTTATAAACCAACACGCTCATTTAATTGTGATTATAATTCAATAGCTGAACTTTTATGGTACGATGAACAAATTAATAGCTAAAGATAATTTTGCTTTTAAAAATATCACATTTAAGACTTATGCTTTAATCAGCTATATACACGGAATGTATTTTATGATGATTCCTTCAAAAAAGCTCAAGAATTTTCTTTTCGCTTGATAATTAAAAAGAAAACTTCTGATTTCATGAGGTTTTACAAATACATTCTAGGAAAAGTTTCTTGCACCCTTACTCCCTGCATCAGACTGCAATCTGTGACTGACAACTTACCAAAGGTTTGAATGAAAGTAGTATTACAGCCTGACTTTTATCCAATTCCTTGGCTGAATTTCCATTTTTTTTTAAATATGAAATAACCAGGTTGCTTATGCATACTAATTTGAAAAGCAAGCCATCACCTTGAAGAACTTATACTCAACTTCCCTCTCTTTTGTTTCTTGGATTTAATTAACAGCAACGCAATGCAGCATGAATTTTGACTAATTTCCACTAAGCCGGAGACTATGTATAGATCACTCTGATAAAAGTAAATTAATAGTTTAAGAGAAAAAAGGTAAAAAAGAAAGCAGTCTGGCATACCAAAATCAACACACATGCCATACTAAGAAAGACACAGGTTCAAATCTCAGCTCCAATAACGGGCTGCTTATGGAGGAGTCACATTAATTTTCAATCCTCTATAAAATAGGGATAATAACTCTGTACTTTTCAGGATTGCTATAAGTAATAAAAAGGAATATATGTAAAGGCTTATCACAGTATGTGTCATATGAGTTCAAAACTGTTTGTTTTCTTCCACTTCACTTCTTCTCTATATAAAATACTAATGATTTCATAGTCAAACAGAAGTTTTTAAATATTTATGAATAAAAGGTAGTTTGCTTACAAATAACCTATCACAGATCTTTATCTGGTGGTCACTTGTGCAAACCATGAAATATATTATTTTCAATGGCTTCCTAAACATTACTATTTGTCTATCCTAACCTGAAATTTTAAAAAAACAAAAAAGAAAAAAATGGACAAAAAGATGAAATCCATACCTTTACTGACTATTCTCTTTTTTCTAGCTATCATTTAACTTTTTAAAAAAAATTAATATTTATTTATTCATTTGAGAGAGAGAGAGCACAAGAGCGAGTGAGAGCACCAGAAGTGAGAGGGGAAGCAGACTCCCCGCTGAGTAAGGAGCCTGATGTGCGTGCGGCTCCATCCCAGGCCCCTGAGATCAAGACCTGAGCTAAAGGCAGACCCTTAACCGACTGAGCCACCCAGGTGCCCCTAATTTAACTTTTTTTTAAATGAAAATGGAGAATTTATTAGAATACAGGGGCCTCCACCAGAAATGCCACAAGACTCATGGAAGGAGATCAGGACTGTCTTTCATTAGTTCAAGTGCAGTTGGTGACAATTATAATTTTAAACAAAGCCTTAATTTTTGTACGAAGTTTTACTTTCTGTTATTTTTTATGTTTTACTTTCAATATCCATTATCTTGTTTGATTTTCAGAAGGATAAAAAATAATAAAATAATAATAGCTAATGCTTTTGTACCTCTTACCATATGCCAAGCCTTGTTCTAGGAACATTAATTATTCTCATAACAACCTTCTAAGGTAGGTACTATTATTATTGTCCCCACTTTGATGTAGTGTTACATCCATTTTGTACTTAAAAAAAAAAAATTCCAGTATAGTTAACATACAGTGTTAGTTTCAGGTGTACAATACAGTGACTCAACAGTTGTATACATTACTCAGTGCTCATCACAATGAGCGTACCCTCAATGCCCTTCACCTATTTCATATACCACCCCCCCACACACACACATACACCTACCTCCCCTCTGGCAACCACCAGTTTGTTCTCTGTATTTAAGAGTCTGTTTTGTTTGTCTCCTTTTTGTTGTTGTTTGTTTTCTTTCTTAAATTCCACATGAGTGAAATCATGATATTTGTCTTTCTCAGTCTGACTTATTTCACATAGCATTATACTCTCTAGATCCATCCATGTTGTTACAAATGGCAAGATTTCATTCATTTTTATGACTGAGTCATATTTCACACTGTGTGTGTGTGTGTATGTGTGTGTGTATGTGTGTACACACCACTTCTTTATCCGCTCTTCTATGGATGGGCACTTGAGTTGCTTCCATGTATCTTGATTATCGTAAATAATATTGCAATAAATATAAGGGTGCATATATATTTTTGAATTAGTGTTTTTATTTTCTTTGGGTAAATAAATATCCAGTAATGGAATTCCTGGGTCATATGGTAATTCAATTTTTAATTTTTTTAATAACCTCCACACTTTTTCCGTGGTGACTGCACCAGCTTGCACTCCCACCAACAGTGCACAAGGGTTCCTTTTTTTCCACAGCCTTACAAACACTTGCTTCTCGTGTTTTCTATTTTAGCCATTCTGACAAGTGTGAAATGATATCTCATTGTAGTTTTGATTTGTTTTCCTGATGATAAGTATGTTTAACTTCTTTTCATGTGTCTGTTGGCCATCTGTATGCCTTCTTTGGAAAAATGTCTGTTCATGTCTTCTGCCCATTTTTAATTGGTGTTAAGCTGTATATGTACCTTATATATATTGGATATTAACCCCTCATCAGATATATCATTTACAAATATCTTCTCCCATTCAATAGGCTGTCTTTTTGTTTTGTTGATGGCTTCCCTTCCTGTGTAAAAGCTTTTTATTTTGATGTACTCCCAATAGTTTATTTTGGCTTTTGTTTCCCTTGCCTCAAGAGACATATCTAGAAAAATGTTGCTATAGCCAATGTCAGAGAAATTACTGCATGGGCTCTCTTCTAGGATTTTTATAATTTCAGGTATCACATTTAGATTTTTAATCCATTTCAAGCTTATTTTGGTGTATGGTGTAAGAATGTGGTCCAGTTTCATTCATTTGCATGAAGTTGTCTGGTTTTCCCAACACCATTTGTTGAAGAAACTGTCTTTTCCCATTGCATATTTTTGCCTCCTTTGTCGTAAATTAATTGTATAATCATGGGTTTATTTCTGTTCCATTGATCTGTGTGTCTATTTTTGTGCCAGTACCATACTGTTTTGTTCACTATAGCTTTGTGGTATATCTTGAAATCTGGGGTTGTGATACCTCCAGTTTTGCTCTTTTTCAAGATTGCTTTGGCTATTCAAGGTCTTTTGTGGTTCCATACAAATTTTAGGATTATTGTTATAGTTCTGTGAAAAATGCTGTTGGTATTTTAATAGGGATTGCATTAAATCTGTAGATTGCTTTGGGTATATGGACATTTTAACAATATCTGTTGTCCCAATTCGTGAGCATGGAATGAATATCTTTCCATTTGTTTGTGTCATCTTCAACTACTTTCAACAATGTCTTATAGGTTTTTTTTTGAGTACAGGACCTTTCACCTTGTTGGTTAAATTCATTCCTAGGTATTTTACTATTTTTGGTGCAATTATAAATGAGATTGTTTTCTTGATTTCTCTTTCTGCTATTTCATTATTAGTGTATAGAAATGCAATGGATTTCTATATATTGATTTCATGTCCTGCAACTTTACTGAATTCCTTTATCAGTTCTAGTAGTTTTTTGGTGGAGTTGTTTTTGGGTTTTCTATATATAGTGTCATATCATCTGCAAATAGTGAAAGTTTTGCTTTTTCCTTTCCAATTTGGATTTTTTAAATTTACTTATGTATGTATGTATGTATGTATGTATGTATGTATGTCTGATTGCTGTGGCTAGGACTTCCAGTACTATGTTGAATAAAACTGGTGAGAGCTGACATCCTTGTCTTGTTCCTGATCTTAGAGGTAAAGCTCTCAACCTTTCACCATTGAGTATGCTATTAGCTATGAGTTTTCAGAGATGACCTGCATTGTGTTGAGATATGTTCCCTCTAAACCTAGTTTGTTGAGGGTTTTATCATGAATGCGTGTTGTACTTTGTCAAATACTTTTTCTACATCTCTTGAAATGATCATATGGTTTTTATCCTTTCTCTTGTTGATGTAATGTATCATATTAATTGATTTGTAAATAATGAACCACACTTGCATCCCAGGAATAAATCCCACTTGATCGTGGTGAATGATTTTTTTAATGTATTGTTGAATTTGGTTTTCTAGTATTTTACTGAGGATTTTTACATCTATGTTCATCAGAGATACTGCCCTATAATTTGCTTTTTTTGTGGTGTCTTCATCTGGTTTTTGTATCAAGGTAATGTAAGCTTCATAGAATAAATTTGGAAGATTTTCTTCCCTTTCTATCTTTTGGAATAGTTTGAGGAAAAAAGGCATTAACTCTTGTTTAAAGGTTTGGTAGAATTCACCTGTGAAGCTATCTGGTGCTAGACTTTTGTTTGCTGGATGTTTTTCCTGGACTACCTGAGAAGAGGACCTACATCTTATGAATGTCAGGGACTGGTCTATTTTGTGTCTGATAACGGATGTTTACACAAACACCAGTCACTTCACTATATAAGACAGCTATCATTTTTACCACTCTTTTGGATTAAAAAACAAACCAAAAACCAAAAACCAAAAACCAAACTCTAAGGCTTAGCCCAGGTCTGTGGCCAGAACATGGCAGGTCCAGAATTTGAATCCAGTCCCCTTTGTACAACACTATACTGTGTCCACCTTGGTCTACAACTTGGTTGTATTTGCACATAGCAGATCACCTAATTTATGCAATGGCAAATCCCTATTTATTGACTGCCCACAACATGCTAGACAGCATACAAGACACTGGGGGTGAAATGTGCTAAAAAAGACAAGGTTCGTGGAACTTATATTCCTGTATCCCTGTCCTATCCACCTGAAATCCTACCTTCTACCTCCAAACACACATACATTCACAAGCTTTTACTATCGAATTAATAGGAACTTACAGAATACCAGCTGTATGTAAGACACAGTGCAGTGGGGTGGGTACTGAGATAGAAAACAGTTCTTTATACTTTACAAATACCTGATGGATAGAAAAATCTTCTCTACAAAAATGCCTCCTTCTCCCACCTGAATCAGAAGCTGGTAACTAAGTAAGGTGAAAGAGTTGGATGAGAGGGCACTAGGGCTTTGCCGTGACAATATAAATCCAACAGGGGGGCACAAAGTGCATTTGTACACATTTATGCAAACTAAAAATCTTCAAGCATTTCCAGCTCCATAAAAGCAGGTGCATTCATTATACTCTAATGCAGAGGCTCCTGTTCCTACCCAAGATTTTACCTCAGTATAAGCAAGAAAGGCCCTGGAAAAACAAGGGGGTGCTGGTGGATAGATATTTCTAAATAAAACAAGAAGGAGCTTCCCCTGAGGCCTGGCATTTGGCTGCAAGCAAACTCCAGTGCTCAAGTGTTCAACTGTATCATGGGAGTATTTGAAACCACGGCAGAAATTAAATTGCTGAATGAAATGAATGCAAAGCTGCTGCTACAGTCTTTTGTACAATTTAATTTATAGTTTGCATAAATTATTACATTCATTTGTTGTTGTTGCTGTTTTCTTTTCTTGGTTACCTTGTCCTTCTGGGGTTTCACCAAAGGGATTCACTTCCACCTGAGTAGCATCAATTTTCAGGAAGAGATTGTACAGCTTCTTAATTTGATCTGCAGCCTAAACGGGATCAAGTACAACGAAATTACACCAAAGCAGTAAAAGAACATTTATTTTGCTGGATTAATGAAACCTTAAAAGTAACAAGTTATGTCTTTACGTTCAGTTAGGTTTTCTGAAGGGAAAAAGAGAAAAGTATAATTATTTTAATTTCCACTGCTATTCATTAGAAGGAATTGCTCAACTTTCCTCCAGACACCAGGAAAGACCATTATCAGGAAAACAAAAATATTTTCAGTCTGGTCTAAAAACATTGTTAATCTTTTTGTAAATTATCATGTCTCTATTAGCTGAGCTACGCTGCAGTATGAGCCACAATCATTAATACAAACAAGCTCCATTTAAGTAAAAGGTAAACATGATTTTGAGAGTTTATAATGACCAGGTTTTCCTTATTAAACTGGAATAAAACAGTTATTACATTCATCAGTTCAAACCTATAATCTGGGAAACAACAATTACTGAGTGTCTAATGGAAACTGTGGCAAGGCAGGAAGATGAATGTCTACACAGTAGAGTTAGGGAACAACACAGTTCAAACTAAACAGTTTGTCCTGAAGGCATAAACCATAAAGAGCCACGATATCCAGAGTCTCCCCAATGTTATGCCCTGACTTCATTTTTTTCCTGCTGCTTGAAATTCACTCATTCATTCATTCTTTTCAACCAACTTTTATGAATGGCCTAGTCACAGCATGCTGGCATTGCGTGAAGTGGGGCGAGGGAAAGACATCATGAATGGGGCCTTGACAGAGCCCTGGAAAGCCCACAGCTAGAGGGAGCAAGGCCTGTGATGAAACTTAGCACGATTGTGCATCCATGGCTCAACGCTGGGTATCAGTCTCTTGGCTCCACCTTCTTGCCTAGCCATAATTCTCTCTTGGCAATATTTTCACTCATTGTTCCAGCCCTGCATTTTTGCCCTCCGATCCAGTTCCAGCTTTTCCCCATCCCTACTCTGGGTATCAGGGGAGCTGACACTTGTAGGTTTGAGTTTCCAAGGCTTCTGGGCTGGATGGCTTCCAGCTCAGTTGAGCCAACGGGAAGCAGTGGTAGGAGACAAGAGATAGAAGAAAGGGAAAAGCTGGGGTACTTCCACCCCTCTCTTTCTGCCTTGCAGAAGCATGTTTTCCTCTGGCTTTAGCAACCACCAGAGACCCACCAGGGTTCTACCCTCTGTATCCCACGGTGCAGAAATACCACTGCCTCACTTGGCTCTGTCAGCATGCAGGGAGCAACAATTTCCTGCTAGGCTTTAGCTCTACCTTGCCTCCCGGTCCACCCTGAAATTTCTCAACTCTTGGAGTACCATGTAACCAATTCCCTGGAACAAAGTTCCACTGTGGTGAACACGGAGAGTGCTTTCTTTGTTCCAATATTGACTGAAGAACTCCTGGAAATGAAATTCATGTTGTCTTCATTTATTTTATATTTATAAACTTTCTTAAATCCTAATTTGAAACCAGGTCGCTACAGATAAACAAACATACATAATGGATAAGACTGAATATTTTTTAATACTGATTTTTTTTCTGGCTAGATAATATATATACATGATACAAAATTCCCAAGGTATGCAAGAGTCTCCCTCTGAACCTTCCCCGGACTCCCCGGCCACACTGCTCCCGTGGCTCATCCTGCCGCAGCCACTGACTCATGGGCTGGTGATTCAATGACAGATACTCTAGGTATGTGCAAGTATGCATATTCTCCATTCGTCTTTTTTAGAAAACCAAACTTGGTTCCATACCTTGTTTCTTTACTTAAATGATTTTATAAAGCCTTCACTGGCAACACAAATAGAGTGATCTTATTCTTGTAAGTGGCCACATAATACCTTACTCGAATGTATCAGAATTCATTTAGCCTGTCTCTTAAACAATAGCCATTTGGTTTCCAATCGTCTGACATTACTTAAAATGCTGCCTTACCTACCTCTGTATGTGTATCATACATGTGACTGATCATCTGTAGGATAAATTCCCCAAAGTGGAGCAAAAAAGGGGTGTGGGGATTTTAAATAATAAAAGATCATTCTATATTATTCTCAGTAGAAGCTATCACTAGTTCCCCAGCCCATGTCCCAGTATCAGAAATTGTTTTTCCATGCACAACCATCAGCTATCGATCTTTGCCAGTACGCCAGGTAAGAGTGGGTATCTCATATAGATCTTTAATTAGAACTGCTCTTACTATTAATGAATTTGAGCATTATTCTATAAGCTTAAGAGATATTTGTATTTCCTTTTCTCTGAATTTTGCCCATTTTTCTGTTGCGATGTGTGTCTTCTTTCTCACTGAGTTATAAGAAGCGTTTTTACATGTCGGAAGTTAGCTCTTCATCTCATATAAATTGCAAATATTTTTCTCCTTTAACATTTGCCTTTCACCCATGTGTCTGTTACTTCTGCCACATGGAATCTGGTAATAATAATGTCACTCTTTTCTTTCACGGTTTCTAGCTTTGGGTCAGGCGTTAAGAAGGCTGGTCCCACTCTGAGAGTGTTAAAACAATTCTCCAATTTTTTCAAATACTCTAAGATTTCTCTTATATCATGTTTATTTTTTTTTTTTATCCAAATGGATTTTATTTGAGCTATGGTGCAAAGCTGATAAGTCACTCACTGCCAAACAGATTTGTATTTTTAGGGGTTTTCTAGGTCATCTGTGGGAGCTTGCAATGTAAGCCGCATGAAAGAGGCATGGTGTCTGTCCTGGGCACTGTGGCATCCACTGGACCTATATAGCCTCTGCACAGAGTCAACACTCAATAAATACTGGTTCAATTAATGATTAATTTCATAATAAGGAGAAACCACATAATGGAAAAAATTTCTGGGCACATGCATATATAAGATCTTATACTAGCTACTTTAAAACTTTCTTCTTTTTTAAAATACATGTACAATAAAACGCACGATCTCAATCATTTTTTTAAGTGTACAGTTTGGCAGTCTCCAGTATATTCACAGTGTCATGCGACCAAGTTCCAGAACGTTTTCATCCTGCAAAGCTGAAACTCCACACCCATTAAATAACAACTCTCCATTCTCCCCTCCCCTCATCTGACAACTGCCATTCTTCTTTTCTGTCATTGTGAATCCGATGAGTTTAAGTGCCTCATACAAATGGAATCACACACCTATTTATCTTTTTTGACTGGCTAATTTCACTTAGCACAATCCCCTCAAGGCTCATCCATGCCTTCTCAGAACCTCCCTCTTTTTCAAGGCTGACCAACCTTCCACTGCATGTATATACCACACTTTATTTATCCATTCGTCAGTGGATAGCTGGGTCGCTTCAAAACTTCTTAAGCCTCTATCAACCTAGCTTAGCTTGAGGCCTGAATTTTCTAAACATTAATGCCATTTTAATTATACACTAACACAGCATTTGGCTTGTATTCACCCTTTATTACTGTACAAAGACAGACTATAAACCCTTTTTTGAGCAGGATTGAAGCATGATTAGATTTGTGTTGTAAGATCTCTAAGGGAAATGTGTTATAAAATCTGTGCTGTAAGATCTAAAAGGGAGAACCAGCCCAGCTTGGAGACAGAACGTGCCTTATTCCAGAGGCCATCCAGTAAATGGCTATAAAGGCTAGGCAGGGAAAATGTGTCAGTTGAGCAGGTGTAATAATAGAAAATGGCAGGCCCTGGGGCAAGCTGAGGTTAGCTCCCCAGCTTTCTAAACATGTTCAAATTTAAAAAATAAATTAAACACAAGTCAAAGAAAACATTCTGCTGTTTACCTTACAGTCAGCCAGCTTCCTACTGCCACCTACTTCCTCAGTTCAAAACCACACTACACAGAAAATTTGTTTTCTCTTCTTTTGCCACAATTAATGTTATTTTAAGGTTGTTTGTTAAGCAATTTAAAAAAATTAAGATGCCTAAAATCACATATCCTTTGAGCCATATGCACAAAACCCTGACAAATTCACAAGGACCTTCAAAAATGTTTTAGCATGTTAAAAATTTTTGAAATATTTTCATTTTATTCCAGGAACTAGTATCATCAACATTCACATACGGTTTTTAAAGCCAGCCAGAGGGAGAAACCATTCTCAGAGACATTAGCGATCATTTATTAACTGCACCCATCAAATCTTTTCATTAGCTTAAATACTAAATAAAGATGCATGTTGGCAATTTATGGTGCCCATGTTTTCAGAAATTAAGAGTACAGAGGACAACTAAGACACACTTGAGAAATCTGTGAATTTTTAGTCATTTTCAGCTTTCCTGTGGCTTTAGTCTTTTCAACCAATTCTTGCAGAAATGAATTTTGTCGGGAACACACACTTGGTAGTTTTTGTGCAAGATGATACTTATTTTTTTGTTAAGTCTAATGTGTACACCTCACATTCAGAGACAAAAGCCATGAGTTACAGGAAAGATATTAATAACTTTATAAGATAATCATGTTATAAGTTGTTCATCCATAAGAGCTCTGCCTCCAGATGCCTAAACCACATTCTAGATGAGAATTAAGTGACTTTCAAGGTCACACTGAATCTGAGGGGCCCTGAAGATACCACTTCTTGATCAAAGGATCACTGACTGATGTTCATTTAAATATTTTCTCTTCTGGGGAGCCTCCTGTGTTTACTGGACCCTGGCTTTCTGGAACGTGTCACTGACCCCTGTGGCTTGAGGAAACATCCTAAAGCAGAGGTTCCCAAATCTACCACTCCAGCACAAATACAGTCTCCTTCCTACTGTGCAAATATAATCAGGTGTCCCTAGGCGAACAAATTCCAACCCACCTACAACAGATCAACCTCGCTGTCCTTCGCACTCCCTCTCCCTGGAATCACCATCAGCCGCTGACCACTGTTCTGTGAGCCCCTGGAGAACACTGGCTATTTCTCATCATCTCTGTTTCCCAGGGTCCAGCAGAGTCAGCAGCACCCAGGCAAGCGCTCACTCCAACTCTGCTAAGCAAATTAAGATTTAAAGCCTATCATTTAGTGGGTGACAGAGAAACAAGAAAAAAAAAAAAAAGTTAAAAAACGTCTTTCCTCGATACGTTCAGTTAAAAATATAATGATGTTATAGCTACTAAGGACCCCTGAGAACTTGCATGTTCATCTTCCTTCCACAGGTAATTCATTTAAAACCTAGAGTGTTTGGGCTACTGAGAAAACATGATTCAATCATTTAAGAGCTATGACTCTTCAAGTTCTCTTATAATAGGGAAGGGGGAGGAAACTATCTTCTGGCGTACATAATACTATTAATGTCTTCTCTAGAACTCTCTGTTATGTTCACCTCCTGAGCTGTCAAGCCATGGTGTAGGCAGATTCGCCCACTCCAGATTTTTTCCACTGCCCTTACAGCTACCTATCACCAACTCCCTAGGAATCTGTTCAAGGTGGACATCCAGGATGTGCCGCTGCACTTATTCACGCGTATGACAAATGTTTCTAGGGCACCTAATACATCTGCCAAGCACTTTGCGGCCAATGCAGCAGTGAGCAAGGCTGACAAAGTCCCTTCCACGGTTTAGATTAGGATCTGCAAAGGTGAATGCAAATAAGTAAGAGAAACAGAGATGTGCAGAGGCATATGGAGGAGGTGAATGGGGTTACGGAGCACATTCTGGAGGTGACTGCAGGACAGTGTGGCTAGAACACGGTGACCATATGAAAGAGTGGTCTCAGTGACCACCACCCCTACACAAGATGCCCCACAATAAATGTCAAATGGGCGGCTAAGCTAGTTAGTGACCTCACTCTCAGTGGGTGAATCCAACCCCGCAACCCTTACTCAAGAATCTACCAGCAGGTCACTAATTTGGCATCTCTTTGACAGTCTCAGAATGACAATTAGTTCCTCTACCTGTCCACCGAGTCTTGGCTCTCTCTCCTACTAAGGTTTAGTTCTAGATGTTCCTGCCCCTTCTACCATCTTGAACCTTCTGCTTTCCAAGGGAGCCTTTCCTCCAAGGTTCAAATAAGTGCTGTCCTCTCTTAATGTAAACACGTTTGTTAAAGTCTTACCCTGCTTTACCCTTCTATGACTTGCCTTAATGCCACCCTTAAATTTCTAGAGATAAAATCAATCAAAAGTAAAAGCAGAAAGAAAAGAGTGTGAAATCTGTTCTTTTAGAGGAATGTTGCCCAAAATAAATTAAAGGAAATGCTCTATAACCATCTAGAGTCCAAGGGGAACACATACACACTCACACACACACATATACACACTCACACACACACTCACATGTACATACACACTCACCCACCCACACACACACACACACACACACTCTCTCTCTCTCTCACATACATACACACAGGACCTAGGGTTATTAAGGTGGTTTCTCTTAGTCGTGGAGGAGTTAAAAACAGCCAGTAAGTTCTTCTGATTTAACTGTGAGACAAAGAAGCTTGCTTATGTAAACATACAATCAGTCTCTGTGGGCTGGACCAAGGGCAATGCAGGACTGTGATGTTCAAGACAGATTCTCTCCCTCAACAGCTCAGAGGACAATTTTTCTGTCTTTGAAGCTAAGGGGTATAATGACTAAATTGGCATAATTTAAGCTGTTTTCAGTGAAATATCACTTTCAGGCCATTAATATTCATCTCAAATCCCATTAGCTATGAAAGAATAGCAATTAGTTAAGTAATGTGTATTATTAATAACAATAACAGCTGACCTTTCTGGAGTACTGAATAAGCACTTCCCCACATCAGCGTACTCAATCCTGACAATACGCCCCGTTTCACAGATGCTGACACTGACGTTCAGATGGGCAGAATCACACACGCTGGGAGGCAGTGCTCGATTCAGGTCTGCCCGACGCTACAGCCCGGGCCTCTAAGCACTCCATGGCCTAGTCTAATTCAGGGGCTGGCACTGCGGCACTACAGAAAAAAATAAAGAGACTAACATATGTAGCAAAATGCACATGTCTGCATGCAACACTCACACGTGGCCACATGCCTACATATATAGGAACACACCTCATCAACATCCTGTTCTGGAATACAAGGGAAATAGTGTTCTTCATCATAAACAACTGGGGGCAAAACTGTTAAACGATAAATAATCCCGTGTCCTGGAAATCACAAATATTAGAGGAAAGTAAGCAAGGTAGCAAATGTTTTCTGAAACAAGTCATTCACAGTGGCCTCCACATGCTCAGGTACCTGGTTTTTCAAAGGCCCAAGGAAGCCGAGATTTTCTGCCATCCGCTGAGCTTGGCTGTCCTTTATCCCTTCCATAATGTCGATTTGCTCCTAGTAAAAATGAATCAAATAAGAAAAATTCAGACAGGCAAATGAAAAGACTCACAACCTTGAAAGAAAATGCTTAGTATTTATTTGCAAATGAGTAATTAAAGTGTGGCGCTTTTCCAAAGATCTCTGAGCAGGGCTACTGTAGCTGCCTATAGGGTATGTTTTAATTAGCAGACCATCTAAAAAGCAGCCTTTCCAAAAACTATATAATTCTTCAGGGTGGCATGCTGACAAGACTATCGGATGCCAGTTTTCACTTTTAATTACTATACAAATGGCACTGACGAATATGTAGTCAGTTAATTTTTATGACATCTTTTGGAAGGCTTCCAAAGTAAGGTTCTCCTGCCTAATATTGCTGTTAAGTTTAGAGCCTGTCATACGTAGGTTAAATATTACCATATGATTTAAACAGTCTATTGATGATGATAATTATTAATAATACCTTAGCTCTACAAAGCGCCATTCTCTCCAAGATACTGGGTGCTGTTCATATACATTATTTCATGTATTCTCTTCACAAATGGAGTGACTTGTTTAAATCACATTAATTTTGAAAATGGCTAGGCATTATTGGTAAGACAGCACGTAAAATCTCAATTTAACTTCCAAGGTAGTTAACCTAAATATATGATATCGGTGAAAACATTCTAAAACTAATCACCAAAGTATCAGTCCCTGATCTAAACAAAGAGGTTCAAGAAATAAAATTCTCGCTTTTTGAAGGGAAACAAAATCACTTTGTAAAAGAAATAATAAATCCTTCTGCTAAAATTTTATTTTTCTTTTTTTCCTGGTAAAAATTTCTAATGTGATTTTTGATACTAAGACCCCAGAATTAAAAACAAAACAAAACAAAACAGAATTACAGTTCTAAAGACCGTAGACTTTTCTTCTTACAACTGAGGTAGGTTGAGAAGCACTTTATACACATCACCTCATTCTTCCTCACAATTGTATGGTGGAAATTACCCCCACTTCCACTTTAGTGATTCACAAAATGAGGCTTAGAAACGCTGAGACACTTGCTAGCTAGTTAGGATTTGACTTCAGCCAGATCTGTGGCTAGAAACTAAGGGCAAGATTTAAAGGACTGAAACAAACTGATAGAATCTGGACCTTTGAAGGACTCTGTTTTATATCAGCAGTACTGGGAGACATGGAGGCAGTCTCCAGCTCACATTCGGTCTCATAGGAGAGAATTTCTGGATCCTATATACTATGAAGTGGGGTAGAGTTAACCCGGAGGAAATAGAAAACTCACAGTCCTCACCACACTGGTTAATTCTTGGGGCAGGGTGGATGGAAGAAATGAGGAAGGAAGAAAAAGCAGGAAGGATGAATAAAGGAAGGGAGGGAAAGAGCAAAGAAAAAGACCTTGGATAGGGAATACCTTCATTCTAGCCAACTTCAATTGAGTGCTTGCTCAGTTAAGAAAAAGGACTCAGTGTCTTTGTGCCATAAATCCCAGAAGTGAATGTACTACTACCAGCCTCAGACTGCACATTAAATCTTTAACAGCTTGTGCAACAGTAATCAATGAACACAACATAGCCAGGAATCTAAACATACCTTAAAAATAAGTTCTGGATTCGAAGCTGCCACCTCTTCAATGTCAACGCCCCCCTGAGGGCTGCCCACCAGTACGGGGCCATTGCAGGACCGGTCCATCAGAATGGCCAGGTAGGTTTCTCTGGAAATGTCCAAGGCTTCAGCAACCATCACCTATCACATTAGTGAGAAAGTCAAATTAATTCAGCATTGAGCTGAGTTCCACCTGGAAATCTATATAAACTTGCTACACCAATCAAACAGCTTCATTTAAAGGCTCTTTAAACCCAGTGAGCTAGCTTCCAGAGATTTGAGAGTTCTGCTCTCATGGTACAGAATGCCCATTTTCACCTCCTTAATTGATCCTGCTAACTTGCTCAAGTGACAGGTATTTGGTTTGCCTCAAGGAACCTTCCTACTTTAATCTTCTTTTTTTCTTCCTTGAGAAACACTGACACTTAAGAAAAACTCCAGGAAAGCATTTGTTATTTTAATTTGAGACCTTAACCGTACGTACATCTTGCTATGCTGATTTTTCTCAGATTGCTCTGGTGGAAAACCAAGTTTGTTGCCAAAGAAAGGATTCTTTCTACAGCATGTCTGATGCTTCCTATGCTTGTATACCTCTATCTTGTGGACCACTGTATTTGTAGTTCAATTTCTACTATCTTTTAAATTACACATATACTATTTGCTTGTCCAAAAATAATGCAAAAGGCACCAAAAGTATATAAATGAGACAGTGAGATAGCAGCCCCCTGCTGCACATACACAATCCTTGGGCCTCAGGAGTGAGGGTGATCAGGAGCCCATTGGGAACCTATGTGATCATCAGAAAGAGTAGCATCTTCCTCCAGGAGGATGCAATCGTGCGCATGCCAGGACCATGCCTGGGCAAAAGACAAGTGGGATGGAAGGATTTCACTTTGTGCTCATCGTCCCAGCCAGCTGTCCTTTTGCTCAGCACAGCCTCAGCAACTGTGTGCGCAAGCCTACCAGGAGAAACCACTATTAACTTTCTATCTCTTTCCTATGTATCTACAAGCATTATAGTAGTGGAGACTTCCTGCAGATGAAAGCATATTATACATACTTGAATGCCTCTCCCTCTTCTTGTTCTTAATCTTAATACTACAACTTGGAGATCTCTCCAAGGTCCTCTGTCTTCTTTGTGACTAGATGGCACTTACATGTCAGTATTTATTTAATCATGTCCCTACTGACAGACATTCATGTGGACTTCAATTTTTCTAAAATGCTACTACAGTGCTTATTTTTGTACGTGCTCTTAGAGGGTGGTACATTTGTTGTACTCATTTGTTTTAGTATCCCTGTAGATAAGGTACCTAGAAGTAAAATGACTAGGTTTTAGACTCTTCATATTTAAAATTTGTTAAGTACTACCAAAGTACCCTAGAGAGAGGCAGTACCAACTGACACAACAAAAATGTTGTAAAAGATATCTTCGATGATTTAAAAAGAAAAGAATATTCATAACTAATAAGTACTAGAAGTAAAATAATAAAAGCACTAACATTGCTTTTCCCAAAAGTAGTTCAGTAAAAGATTTCACCAAAAAAGTCACAGATTAAACAGCATTACATCTTAACCATACAGGTGCCATCAAACTACTAATTTTTAAGTCACATAAAATGTGATAAATATATGATGATTTAAAAAGCTATGAAGTAATGAATACAGAACTTCTTTTCAAACACATCACCAGTTAAAAATAAAATATCTTATAAGAGGCTTCATATTGATTCTTTTATCATAAATGGTAACTCATGACTATGTAAGAAATATTTCTTGGCACATGGTGTTAGGATTTTCATAGAAGCATGCTGTTTTCTAGTTCACTTTCTAATAAGAGCTAGTCTAGAGAAGGAGATTTAACAATTTCCAGTAGTTATTCTGAGAAGCAACACAACATTATAACTTTTTAGGATGTCATTCAAGAGTCCTATTCTTAATCTTCTAAAATGTTGACAGATGTGCTCTGCATTCCATCAAATCTCTATTTGTAAAGACCAGCTGCTGTCCCCAAAGGCTCCTGCTTCATAGAAATAATGTACCACCCTCTAAGAAAACACTCCTGGGAAAATGATGATTGTCAATGGATAACTCAAGATATTTTATTTCAAGATCAGTTTTTTGACATTACCATGCACTCCATATGGCCTAGGAAATCAGAATATTTTAGGCATTGTTACAGAGTCTAAATGGATTGCATGCACACTCACCCTACAAGGACCTCAGTTGATATATTTCAAAAATATGACTTCATCTGTGACTGACACAAACGGTATCATCAACACAACTTTCTGTGGAGTCCTCCTCCAGGATGGGAAGCTTTTGGGAACTACTGGACCACTGAACTGGGTGGGTTGGTTTTTTTTGTTTTTTTTTTTAAAGATTTTATTTATTTATTTGAGAGAGAGAGAATGAGAGACAGAGAGCACGAGAGGGAAGAGGGTCAGAGGGAGAAGCAGAGCCCCCGCTGAGCAGGGAGCCCGATGTGGGACTCAATCCCAGGACTCCAGGATCACGACCTGAGCCAAAGGCAGTCGCTTAACCAACTGAGCCACCCAGGCGCCCGGTTTGTTTTTGTTTTTAATATCATGCTATTGAAACTGTGATCTGTGGACGAGTACCAGCATACAAACTATTTGTTAACAGGACCATGATTAGGAAACATTAAAAGTATACTCAGGGGGCGCCTGGGTGGCTCAGTCATTAAGCATCTGCCTTCGGCTCAGGTCATGATCTCAGGGTCCTGGGATTGAGTCCCGAATCAGGTTCCCCGCTCCACGGGAAGCCTACTTCTCCCTCTCCCACTCCCCCTGCTTGTGTTCCCTTTCTCACTGTCTCCTTCTCTCTCTGTCAAATAAATAAATAAAATCTTTAAAAGTATACTGGGTTCCTCAACTTCTCTCGTTGTAGAGTAATAACCTTCACTGGTACTGAATCATGAAGAACATGATGAGTAGCACAATCTCACCTCCCTATTATTATTATCCTAGGGAACATTGGAAGTGCCTTGGCACAGACTTAGAAAAAAAAAATCCAATGTGTACAATGTACGTAGGTGTTTAAACAACTTCTCAAATAATCTTATAAAGTTTCTATAACGGGGATGGGGGGGAACTTCTGACTGCTATCCAAGATTTCATAAGTAAAAGAAAAAAAAAATGCATGTTCCTTAAAGTCTCATACAATGTTATTGTTATAGGAATGTGGTGACATACATAGGGCGCCTGGGTGGCTCAGTCAGTTAAGTTGTCTGCTTTCGGCTCAGGTCAGGATCCCAGGGTCCTGGGATTGAGCCCTGCATTGGGCTCCCCGCTCAGCAGGGAGCCTGCTTCTCCCTCTGCCTGCCGCTGCCCCTGCTTGTGCTTGCTCTCTCTCTCTCTCTCTGACAAGTAAATAAATAAAATCTTAAAAAAAAAAAGGAATGTGGTAACAAATTCTACACAGAGAAAGGACAGAAACAATATATGGCATTATTTTAGGGGGGGTGAGAAGCCAAGGAATTTTTACTTTCAAATTTTTATATTTCTGTAGGATTGGAATTTTTTACACGTGTGAATCACTTTTACAATCAAAAGAAAAAAAACCAACACATTACTTAAAAGTAAATCATTCTAGTCATTTCCTGGCAATGACTCAATGTACAAGCATGCACTTATCTCCAGCCTTTCAGAAACCTATCTACAAAATAATTTTATGCATTACCATACAGCGCAAATCTGCTTTAGGTATTTTTATATGCTTTTAAAAAGCATCACAAACTCTAATCTAAAAACTCACATAGCCATATAAAACAACGAATTCCTACAAACAAATATACTAATCATGTCCTCTGTGGACCAATTTTGAGGAACTTAACACAGGAAAAGGCTCATAACCAGATTTAAAAGGCAAATAAAAGTACTGTGTTGGGACAAACAAGTCAAAACAAAACACTTTTGAGTTTTTAGTAGTTCTTACATCTGAGAAGAGGTGGGAAAGGGAAATCAGCATAACCAGTTTCGTCGGTGTGCTATCTTGACATTTAGAAAAGCTCTGTGTTCTCAGAATGAAGGAGCTAATGACCACCAGTAATTCCATCTCCTTCTTCCAGACCAAGAGAGGCCCAAGAGAGCCCCTGTCATGTACACTAAGAACCAACTGGCAATTTTTTTTTTTTTTTGGTCATGTCAAAAATTTTCCCCACAACTCACTCTGAAAAATGAAAAACAGAATATACTGCATCAGGTTCCCCCACACATCGCATCCTGGTGGAGACCATCATCCGTGATGCTGTGTCAACCAAGCAGATAGCTGCTTCCCAAAAGGCTGGGCCCCCATTCACTGTTACGACGGGGTCCTCTAACCATCTGTGCCTGCCAGGGCTGGGGTGTAGGACCTTGTCATCGCACAGGGGCCAATGTTCAGAAGGGTCCCCATCTTGGTCTTTTGGTGTAATGTTTTGCTGGAGCTGACTTGAAATTTGAACAAAGTCCCCTGAATTTGTTTTTGTACTGGGTCCTGCAAATCAGGTAGCCAGCTGTGGCGACCTCTGCGCAGGAGGAGGGCATATAAGGTGGACAGACTGACAGGAGCAGGGTTAGGTTCTGGCCTTGGCTCCACCACCCACAATTTTATGACTGAGGCAGGCCACTTTACTTGCGGCTTTCTGTTCTGCGTGTGTGCATGACGTGCACCTTAGAGAACTTGGGAACCCCAAGAGACCACTCATACACAATACATGCAGTGATAAGTGGCTTTAAATGGTATTAACCTCCAAGTAAGGTATAGGGACACTTAGAAAAACAATCATGGTGGGTAATTCTGATTCACAGGATGAGGGTGGCGTTGTGGAGGAGCAGAGAATGTCCCACACAGAGGAATAAGAGCTGTTATACGAAGCCCTTTCCAGCTTCAAACAGCATGTGCCTGTGTTCTGAAAGGGAAACCCGTTGATTCGATCACTCACCCACACCTACTTTTACTAAATGCTAATGATAATAAACACTTGTACTATTACAGAACACTTTTGATTTCTCCGCAAAGTCACACCACAACCTAAACAGATCATATGAGGTTTAAAAAACAAAATGGCGTATCACCAAAGTGTATTGCTTCATCAGACTGTCAAAACTAAAACAGGATTTTCTCTTCTTCTTTCTAACACATACACAGAAAATGACCCGAAGCATTTGTATTACCTTGTTAACTTTCACACCTTCTTTTGGAGTTTGTTTTGTGGCTAGATTATACCCAATCATCTGTTTAGCCAGCTGTCCCACGACTTGAGGGCTGAGAGAGAGAGAGAGAGAGAGAGAGAAGGAAAAAAAAAAAATCAATGTCTATGCTGAAAATTATTTTAAAGTAGAGTGCATGCTACGTCCTCATGTCCGCACTGCACAAGTCCAGCTCCACCCTCAGCGAGTCCACAGGGTTTTTTGCTGTTACTAGGTGCCTAGCCCTGTACCAGAGGCTCACTGAGAACAAAATATATATGAGGGAGGGAGGGAGGGAGGAGGAAGGGAGAAGGGAAGGGAAGGGGAGGGGAGGGGAGGGGAGGAAAGAAGAGGAGAGGAGAGGAGAGGCGGGAGGCGAGAGTTAGGCAAGGGGATGTGAAGAGAAGAAGGGAGGGGAAGGGAGGGGGAAAGGGGAAGGGAAGAGAGGGGAGGGAAAGGAAGGGAGATTCTTGCTTCCCTCTGCTATTCTCTCTCCCCAAAATAAGTTACCGTCATAGTAGAAAGACACTGCTGAAATGCGTAACAGATTTAGATATGAGCTGAATAACAAAGACCTGACTTGGGCAATGTGAGAAGTATTGTCCACTGAGGGGCACAAGGGAGAGGGTAAGATTCAAAGTACATAATGAAAAGGTATGTGACAGAAGAGAAGAAGAAAACGGGCAGTGCTGGGCCCTGATACCCGAAGGCTCATACTATCAGACAGGAGGGACAACTCAAGCCACTGGTACTGGGAGCCACTGCAGGTTCTGAAATAGGGAAGTGACAATATGGAGGCAGCATTTATGTTATCATTTTCAACATTTATGATGAATCACTGATTGTCTAGGACAGAAGGAGTGTCGGGTTTTCACCAATTAGTGAAGAAAAAATCCTCTTATGAGATAAAGAACATTGGGGCACTGTAGAGCTCTCTGCCTATAATTCATTTCCTTTATTTGCTACCTCCTGCTTCCACCCCATTCCGATCATCTTTCTCAGTGCTTCCTGCAATCATGAGCAAGATCTTCCATAACTGCTTAGCCCAAAGACACAGAATTAAGATCTCCAGACTTACTCTTTTGTTAAATGTACACCTCCCTTCAAACCGCTACTGAAGACACCTTTTCCTCTTCCTCCAGCTAAGATCTGGGCTTTTAAAACAAATTCTTTTGCATCTGAAAAAGAAAATTCAGAATTGGTAGTGGATTTTAATTTTTTTTTTTTTTTTTTTTAGCAACAAGCAATGTGGAAAAGCATATACCTCCCAAAAGCAGTAAAAGCTCTCTTAAACTAATTTTGAAAATAAAGGCATAAAGAACTTCAAAAAAAATCAGTGCATCTAAATACAAAGTCTTTATCAAGGACATTAAAATATTTCCTACCAGTTTAACCTAATACTCAACCATCCCAAGAGGAAGCAAGGCATGTGTTCCCTTGTTCTTTTGAGTGTCAGAAGATGCTAAATAAATCCAGGCCGGAGGTATTAATTTTACTGTGTAATGACACTCCCATGTGGCAGAGGCACCAATCTGCCATCAGAAGAGCTAACTACCAGCTGAGATGTCAAAGGGAAGGCTGGAGTACATGGGGGAGATGCAAAAGGAGTGGTTAATAACTGTATTCTTGGAAACCAACAGATTTCTGAGTGGATGTTCTAGATATTGGTGGGACTGGATAAGGGAGGAGGAAATGGATTAAAATTGAAAGCAAGCAATATTTCTGAAATGTTGGCAGGGTAACAGAACATCCTAGGGGAAAGTGGTGGTGGAATTTTCATTTCTCAACACACTCAAGGAATGGGGGAAGTGTCTGCTTTTGACCTTTGAGACCTGACTCATAAACTCAAGTATCTTCGTGGGCCTAGCTCAAAAGCTACATGTGTGAAGCAGCCCAGTGACAGAAATGAGGTCTTCAGCAAACAGGAGCGCTGCCCCCCACCCCCAACCACCAAAAGAAAAATAAGAGAAAAAACGTGCAGCCCTCAAACAGGTTTCATAAACCAAATAGTACATTTCTTCTGGTCACAACTGGCATCCTCTCTTGGTCGTTCATCTTTGTCTAAATTCAAAAAACTAAGTCAATCTTCTATGAGGCCCTAAGAGTTTTCTGGTTTAACACCAGGTTCAGAATCTGCAGACCAGGTTTCAATCAGGCCTCCATCCCTTACCCCGCTGTCGACACCTGGCTGGTTACTTAATGTCTCTGAGACTCAATTTACTCAATTGTGAAAAAATGATGGGATTTTGAGAATTAAATCATACATACATGTGAATACTTTATCCCAAGAGCCTGAAAACTCCTATGATTAATGAAAGACTACTGCCACAATCAATTAATTCATTTTATTACTTTTCCATATTGTAAAGAATCAAAAGGATTATTGCCACTTGGGCAGATATGGATAAAAAATAATATTAATAATAACAAGTTTGCTGGTGTCTGCCACCATTCCTGTACGGTGAGGGCTCCATAAGTGTTGGCTGTTTCAGCTATCTCTATCACTGTTCTTGTTACTCAAGGCAAGCATGCAAAGGTTCCAAGAGAAGGAGCCACCGAGGGTTTTATCATGAAGGCAACAGGCAGCTACAGAAAGATTCAACATTATGACAGCATTGGGTAAGACAGTCACTCCAGCTGATATAGTCAGATTATTAGGGTTCACGGTCTTTACTGGTTGGTCTTCTTTTCCCCTATTTGCTTACACTCAGGAAACGAGGGTTCACCTTCTCTCAGAAGCAAACAGAGCTCCTTCTTTGCTGCCCTTGACACCCTTCAACTCTTGCTGCTGCCATATATGTGAACCATCATAACATCAGTCAAACCCATGTCTTATGATAAACTGGCTCAAGTCTAACTGGGTAAAGAACAAGCTATGATGACAACTCATTATCAGAAACACACGAGGAAAGAAACCAAGTAGAACAAATCTATTTCGTAGTTAGGCCACTGCATGTAAGGACGTGTGGAGTTAAGAGCAAGGACTGTGGAGTTAAACAGACATAAGATCTCCAACCTCGTCCATCACTTTCTTCGTAGACAAGAAGAGAATGAGGCTCAGAAAGGTAAAAGTAAAAGCCTGTCTGTGACATGGTTATAATGAAGTAATCTACAGTGTCAGGATGATGTGAGGAATAAATGAAAAACAGTAGGTAAAGTGCTTATCTCAATGCCTGGCACATTTAAAAGAAGTCAAAACATGATAGCTATCATCACTAATTATTTTCAGCAATTAACCAAAAAAATGGCATATAGGAAGACATTTCTTATCTCTTTTTTGAAGACATCAAGTAGAAAAAATACTTTTTGCTGTCTACTCAAATTTTTAATTGTGATCACTTCAAATTCTTTAAAAAGGATAACCAGCATCCCATTGCCATTATCAATTTTCATAAGCTTGTCATCCAGAAGAAAGAGATGTGTTTCTCAACAAGCTTTCCAGCAGCAAAACTTGAAAGTAAGACAGAATACCTAATTGGGCATTGTTAATTGGCACTACACAGGCTTAACTGAATCAGCCTTAGGCATGAACTCTCAAGACAGAGAAACAGTTGTAGCCTCAATGAAGTGTTGTCGATTACATGTGTCACCATTTGACCACGCGTCAAAGGACACCATGCCACCAAACTGGTAGACTGAACAGCCACTTGGGGACTGCGCATCCATATTGGGACAAGTGGCAAAGACAAAGGAAAAGACTGTATCCAATCTAGGTACATCTCCTGCAACTTACACCCCAGGCCAAAAATAAGTTCACTAAAATCATCTCTTCTTGTTAGATCTCAAGTGCTAAATCAGTGTAGTATGTCAATAGCCCAAAGAAAAGCAAGTTTTTCTCATCTTGCCTGAAATTCACATGAAGTAATTTAATTCAATTATTTACTCAAAGGGCTGAAAATTAAGTGGCCAAATCCTACTGAACAGTATCTAGTCTTTTCATTCAGTATTAATCAAGTTGATTCCACACAATGTCCCTGTTTCCACTTTAAAGATCTGATTTCTCGGGGCGCCTGG
Source organism: Phoca vitulina (assembly GCF_004348235.1). Classification (NCBI taxonomy): domain Eukaryota; kingdom Metazoa; phylum Chordata; class Mammalia; order Carnivora; family Phocidae; genus Phoca; species Phoca vitulina. Next base: position 23,760,581 of record NW_022589716.1, read on the forward strand.
GTGGCTCAGTCGTTAAGCGTCTGCCTTCAGCTCAGGTCATGATCCCAGGGTCCTGGGATCGAGCCCCACATCGGGCTCCATGCTCCGCAGGAAGCCTGCTTCTCCCTCTCTCACTCCCACTGCTTGTGTTCCCTCTCTCACTGTGTCTGTCTCTGTCAAATAAATAAATAAAATCTTTAAAAAAAAAAAAAAAAAAGATCTGATTTCTCCAAATACACAAATTTCTGGGTTGTTTTTTGTTTTTCACATTACCTCCCTATTTCCAAACAAAATTACAAAAGAATATCCCAGACACAAAATCCAATTTTTGTCTAACATAAGATGATTTAACCATACTTTAGGATAACAAGCTAAAAAAAGAGATAGAGGGGAGAAAAAAACACCTGCTGTAATAGATTTTGTATAGAAATACACTGCACTTACATACTGATAACCATATTACCGGACTCCAAGTTAGTAAAACCTAGGTATATATAACTCTAAATTCCTTGCCCTTAACTACTACTCTTATATGCAGCAGCCTTAATATGCAGTGCATTTACTTTATTTTGTTCCTTTTATGGTGAGTTTCTGATAATGAACAGTGCTCATGACTAGGATTCCACTCAGTTAGATGGGAACCAGTTATACTATAATTCATATATATTTTAGGAGAAGAAGTATTGTAAGCAACATATTTGATAAGTTTATCAGTACATAAGATTCTCAACTACCATATCACTTATTAGAATAATATTTGTAGCCATTTAGGAAGCCTAAAAAAACCCACACTGTGGTCTTCTTGTTTGACTCTATTAGCCATATTAAAATAATGCTTTCTCAAATGTTCTCCTCTCATTCCTTACCACAAGTGTCATTCTAATTACAATAACACAGTTTTATACCAATTTTTATAGTTCCCCAGTAGTCCCAGGCTGGATAATAAACATTCTTGGAAGCATTATTAAATCTAAAAGGAAAAAATAAATAAATTCATTAAGGAAAGCATAACCTAAAGAGAATAAATAAGAAATGTTTTTAATCAGACAAGTTTTGTAAAACTAGTTCATGGCATCCTGAAAATATATTTATGCAAAATAATGTTTACATGAAACAGTTCAGAACCATAATGCAAAAGGACCTAGCAAATGTCTGAAAATGTTTATCAGGTGTATCGATAAGAATGTTATTTGTAACTATCTTTTTAAAACAGTTTAGTGAATTCAATATTGCTCTCTTCAAAAATATAATAGTTTCCTAAATGCAAATGCAGTGCTGTAGAGATGGAGGCTACAAAGGTGATCATCTATTTTGAGTCAATAACACTGGAGTTGTTGGGGAACTATGGATTCCACAGTTCACCGCCAGAGCAAACTGGAATATCCAGTTTTCAGCACAATTGCATGGCATAATTTCCAGCATGGTGATCACCTTTCAGGAGGTTTGATGGGATTCTTTTTCTTTTTTAATTATGTTATGTTAATCACCATACATTACATCATTAGTTTTTGATGTAGTGTTCCATGATTCATTGTTTGCATATAACACCCAGTGCTCCATGCAGAACGTGCCCTCCTTAATACCCTTGATGGGATTCTTAATTGAGAAAGTGACAATGTATTTCAGATTGACCTATTACTGGAAGGCAAGGGGGGGGGGGGTGAGGCAAGAAGAGTCAAAGATTTACAAAAAGAGGAATTATAGGGTGATAAGTTAGAGGCCTAAGTGCTAATTTCCCAAAGAAAATGAGTTAACATCTGTGATTTCATGATGATCCAAGAACCCAAACTTAAAATTGGAGAATTACCTATCTTTGATTATTGTAATATCTCCTGTAGATGGAGTCCTATCTCCTCTTGTTGTAACGAGGTCACTGGGAATTAGATAATATTGCAATGACTCTTTCCATATGCTCAGTGGCATCCCTGAGACTAAAACAATTATTTTAACTTTCAACATGTCTGACGTAGGCTCGCCCAACATTGGAACAGAGAATTTCAAACACACAAGACATCAGAATAAACTATTTCACCATTGGTCACACCCTTTGATTGAATTAGGATTAGAGATACTTGGCTTCCCACCAGACTGCTACCTATCAAAGATTTAAATCGCACGTATCTGAAACAGTCATTTTTAAAATAAAAGATGGAACTAGGACCATCTCTACTAGAACAAGGGTTTTGTGATACAAATAGGAAGTTGCTCAGGGAGACATTATTTTAGTGTTTTTGTTGTTATTGTTGTTTTGTTTTTGTTTTTTGTTTTTTTTTTGAGAAAGAGAGAGAAAGTGGGGTGGGGGGAGTGGCAGAGGAAGAGGGAGGAGAGAGAGTGATCTTAAACAGGCTCCGCGCCCATCACGGGACCCCATGCGGAGCTCGATCTCACAACCCTGAGATCATGACCTGAGTTGAAGCCAAGAGTCAGATGCTTAACCAACTGAGCCACCCAGGTGCCCCAGGGAGACATTATTTTACATTAAGAAATCCTTCACTGATAAAGCTTTTATATAAGTTTTTTTTTTTTTTAAGATTTTATTTATTTATTTGACAGAGAGAGACACAGCGAGAGAGGGAACACAAGCAGGGGCAGAGGGAGAGGGAGAAGCAGGCTTCCCGCCGAGCAGGGAGCCCAATGCGGGTCTCGATCCCAGGACAATGGGATCATGACCTGAGCCAAAGGCAGATGCTTAACGACTGAGCCACCCAGGCTCCCCGCTTTTATATAAGTTTTAAATCTTAAAGTTCCTATTGAATATAGTAGTCAATTAATTCTACATTATCTAAAGTAATTCCTTCATCTGGAGAGTGTAGGGGCACAATAATGCCACTTGGAACAGTTTATTGATTATAAAGTAAGTAATAATATCATCATAAGACAACACACTTTTTGCTTTCAAGGGAATAATTTTAATTTTAGTTCCTATAAAAATTCCTAAAGTTTGATAAATCATTGTTTTTTCATATTGCCATACTTAAAAAAATATTGTATATGTATTACCAAATTATAGCTCTCATTAAAATCTGTAATGATAAATTAGCCTACTTATCTGATTATGTCACTGATGTTATTGCTTTCATAACCATTAATACAGATTTCATTGGTGATAAAATATTTAAAGCTAGACAAAAACTACCTCAGAAAGGCTCAATTCACTTGTAATAGCTTACTTTTTCTATAGTTTAAGACTAATAAAACAATCTTACATTTTGTCTATTAAAAGATATATTTCTTTTTTTAAGATTTTTTAAATTTATTTTAGAGGGGGTGCCTGGGTGGCTCAGTCAGTTAAGCATCTGCCTTCAGCTCAGGTCATGATCTCGGCCTGGGATTAAACCTTGCATCGGACTCTCTGCTCAGTGCGGAGTCTGCTTCTCCCTCTCCCTCTGTGCAGTCTGTCTCTCTGTCTCAAATAAATAAATAAAAATCTTTAAAAAAATAAAATGAGTCTCTTGTAGACATCATATCAATGGGTCTTGTTTTTTTATCCAATCTGATAACCTGTGTCTTTTGATTGGAGCATTTAGCCCATTTACATTCAGAGTAACTATTGAAAGATATGAATTTAGTGCCATTGTATTAACCTGTAAAGTCACTGTTTCTATATATTGTCTCTGTTCCTTTCTGGTCTATGTTACTTTTGGGCTCTGTCCTCACTTAAAGGATCCCCTTTAATATTTCTTGCAGGGATGGTTTAGTGATCACAAATTCTTTTAGTTTCTGGTTGTCCTGGAAGCTCTTTATCTCTCCTATTCTGAATGACAGCTTGCTGGATAAAGTATTCTTGGCTGCATATTTTTCTCATTTAGCACCCTGAATATACCATGCCAGTTCCTTCTGGCCTGCCAGGTCTCAGTGGATAGGTCTGATGCCAGCCTTATGTTTCTACATCTGTAGGTTAAAGACCTCTTGTTCTGAGCTGCTTTCAGGATTTTCTCATTGTCTTTGAAATTTGCAAGCCTCACTATTATATGTCTAGCTGTTGACCTATTTTTATTGATTTTGAGTGGGGGTTTCTATGTCTCCTAGACTTGAATGCCTATTTCCTTCCCAGGATTAGGGGAGTTCTCAGCTATAATTTGCTCAAATATACCTGCTGCACCTCTCTTTCCTCTTCCTCTGGGACCCCAATTTTTCTTTTCCCGCTTTATGGTATCACTTATCTCTCAAATTCTCCCCTGTGATCCAGTAGTTGTTTATCTCTGTTTCTTAGTTTATTTATTCTCCATCATTTTGTCTTCTACATCACTGATTCTCTCTTCTGCCTCATTTATCCTAGCAGTTAGAGCCTCCATTTTTATTGCATCTCATTAATAGCCTTTTTGATTTCGACCTGATTAGATTTTAGTTCTTTTGTTTCTTCAGAAAGGGATTCTCTAGTGTCTTCATGCTTTTTTCAAGCTCAGCTAGTATCTTTATAATCATTATTCTCAATTCAAGTCCCAACATATTATTTATATTCATACTGATTAGGTCCCTGGCAGTGAGGTCTGCCTCTTGTTCTCTTTTTTGGGGTGAGTTTGTCCATCTTGTCATTCTGTCCAGAGAAGAATAAATGAACAAGAGAACAAAACACAAAAATAGCAACAATGACCCCAGAAAAATTTATACTAAACAAATCAGAAGAGACCAGAAACTGGAAAAAAGAAAAAAAGAGAATATAATCAAACAAGTGAACAGAACAGAGCAATACAGTAGACCCTGGGTGTATTTTGGTCTGTTTGTTAGAAGAAACTAGATCCCAAAATTGTAAAGAAAGAAAAACTTATATATATACAAAAATAAAATCAAATACAATGAAAGGAAGCCAAAAATGAAAAAAAATATATATATATAAAATGTAAATGCAAAAATGAAAATTAAGAAAGACTTTAAAAAGAGTTTTTAAAATAAGAAATTAGCTGAAAAGGAAAAAACGTTTAATTGTTTATGAATTCTATACACTATTTTCCCCCAGCACTGGACTTTTGCAGTTCTGTGTAATTAGTAAACTCAGTCTCAGCTGGATGTTCCTGCTGGTCTTCTGGGGGAGGGGCCTGTTGCGCTGATTCTCAAGTGTCTTTGCCCAGGCAGAATTGCAGCCCCCTTGCCCGAGGCTGGGTTCAGTGTAAGTGGCTCTGGAGCCCGTGGGGGGGGATGAAAATGGTGGTGACCCCATCTCCAGCCCCCGAGCTGAAAGCTTGCACCCCCCACTCTTCAGTGTGGCCTCAGGGAAAAGCAGTCAATCACTCTCTCTCCCTGGTTTCCATCTGTACTCTGTGCTCACCCAGCCTGTGACTGAGCGGTTTTATCTCAGGGGTACAACCCTGCTTCGAGTCTCTAAACTTTATAGACTCCTGCTGTGTGCACCCGTGCAGCTCCTCCCAGGGCAGGGAGGGGGGTCTCACTGCGGTTCTGCTGCCTGCTGGGCTCCTGCTCAGAAAGTGTTCATCTGACCATCGGCCGCACCCATATTTAAAGGTGTTTCTTTCTCTTTCACAGAAATATTACTAGGATTCTGAGATCTCCCACGTTCTTGATTGGAAATCTTGTCTTTTCCCTACTTTGTCTTGGTATGTCCATTCCTCTACGTGGCCCTCCATTTGGTGAGAGGTGCCATATGCTACTTTCTGGACTCTGCATCGGCTACCATTCTGCCACCGATGGTCACAGTACCACCAGTTTCCTCTAGGCTTCTCCCTTGCCACAATCAAGGAAGATCTTTCAACAACTTCCCACGAGTGCTCAAGGAGAGTAGCTGAGCCCCCAGTGACACAGCTTTTGCCTTTGCAGGGCAGTCTCTATTCCAGATGCACACACTCTCCAGGGGACAATGGCACAGTCAGGCACTGCCACACCCTAACCCTGAGACCTCTGTGCCCTCAAAGCTGTGGGGTCGCCTCCTTTCCTTACTCACAGAGATCATCTCACAGAGCCCCTCTACTCTCTAAGCAGCTCTGCTCCTTGGAGAGCCTTTCTCCAGACAGGCCCATGTGTCTGATTTCCCAATCTTGGGCAGTGCACTCAAAATCCTTCTCACAGGCCTCTGAGCCCAGTGCAAATCAAGAAATAGTACTGAGTACTTGTTCCGTGCTACTGAAAAAGTCACCACAGTTAAAATGTCACCACCTAGAATGTTCTCAATTAGGAGGTCCACCTACCCAGTGCTCACAGAAAACCTATTGGTAGAACAGTCCCACTTCTGTGAAAATCAACTAGAGAAATAAGGATTTTTTACTACAATGTGATTATAATAGTGAAACACTTGAAAACAGCCAAAATATCCATCAGCATGTGGACATTTGGGGTTGGAAAAATAAATTTTTTATTGCCACATAAGGAAATATACAATACTGTATGTCCATTAACAATGATTAAATAAATCTTTATGTGTGAATATGGGAATATGTCCCATATACTATATGCTCCAAATAGACCTTAATGATCAATATTTCAAAAAACAAATACATTTGTGACTAGTTATATAGTCATAATGAAATCTAAATGAACACTAAACTATTAACTGAGGTTATCTTAAGGGGCTAAGGAATGGTATTATGGGTGGAGCATTACATCCTGTCAGTAGTGATTTACATTTTTTTCCCAATTATCACATGTTGTCCTAAAAACAAATAAAAAATAAGAGTTTAAAATGTGAGACAAACACAGGAAGTTATCCATAGTAGTATGTCTTGATTATTTCAATGTTCCCTGCTGTATCAGTCTTTATAACTTTATCATATGGGTCAGGGATGCCTATATTTGCAGAAGCCCCCAGAAGACATCTTCAGGAAACATAGTTCCACGTCTAACAACATGACCTCCTCAAGTGTCATGTAAGAAAACTGAGCATGGCAGGAAATGTGCTACCCTTTTCAAACATTTACTGAGCACCTACTCTGTGGGAATTCAAAGATTAAAAAAAGTCAGGGTCCCTGCCTTTCAGAAACTTAAAACCTCTCAAAGAAAAGAGATACAAACAAATAATTACTGAAAAATATTAAGACTGTAATAAATGTTAAAACACAGTGCAGCAAGAAGGGGACTTGAGTGCCGAGTCAAGCTAGGCAGGGGAGAGCAGAAGAGCCATAAAGAAGGAGGGTTGACTGACATCACAAGGAAGAGATGGGTTTTCCAGTTAGACAGGGCTGGGAAGTGAAGACATGAAGGGGTCACCAACTGAGAAAGGCTTTTGCATCTGTATTTGCTTGGCTTCTTAGTTATCTATTTAAATTAGAAATCATGAGAGAACCATCTCAGATAAACCAGTAAAGCATGCCAAGATTCAGCACTGCAAATCATTCACGTTTGTTATTTCAGATCTTCAGAAAACCTCCCATATTAAAGTTTATTTCCCTCTATTCAAGAACAGAAAATAAATAGAAAAACACATGTACAGCCTTTGTTAAATTTAGTTATTTTTCCCTAAGTGCTTTTAAGATCTTCCATAATTTTATCACGGTGGTCTTAAAAAAAAAAAACAAAAAACCCGAAGCAGGTAAGCTAACTCTCAAACAGGGCTCCCATGAAAGCTCCCAAGGGGTCAGTGAGATTCAAACCGTGCCACCGTTTAACACCAGCAATAACAAAGGATATGGCCAACCCTCCCAACCTGCAAATAAACACAGCTTCCAGACTTAAAATGTGCTACAATTCCAAACGCCGGAGACACAGTATTCCAAACAACGGCTTGGTGGTGTTGCCATAAAAAAGGAACCCAGAAGGTTTTTATCTTCCATGTTAAAGTGGTAAACTGGTGTACGACACACTGGAGTTCAACAGATGCCAGGAATGACCTACGCCAAGAGAGATGGAAGATCTCAGAACCCCTTGCCCATGATGCACACATCTCCAGAGGTCCAGCATCATTTGTTATGTCACTTTCAAATTACACTGAGTTTTAAATTGCAGTGTCTTGCTCTTTTACTGCCTGTCCTAACCCATTCCTTGTGTCTGAAATCTAAGTCTATTGCTCAAATGTTAAACACAAAGAAGACTTAAGATTGCATCCTGGAGGGTGAAACCGTGCAATTTCCATGAACTGGGAAGAGCTTATATTTGGCTGACTTTCAAGGGTTGTGAAGGCTGGATAAATACTTACATTTTCATTTTCTCTCTATGACAGCTTTCTTTGGTTTCCTTCCTTTCTTCTTTCCTCCTTCCTTCCTTGCTTCCTTCCTTCTTTCTTCCTTCCCTTCCTCCCTTCCTTCCTCCTTCCTCTTATCCTTCTACTCTTTGTAAATACATCCAAGATACTCAAGTGCATGTTCAACTATATCTGAGATCACTGTCTTCATTTTCAACAGGTCCATTCAACAGCCACAGAGATCACCACTGACTTCAAATTCTACTTCCTATCACCTCCTCCTTAGAACTACTCTCAAATAAGGACTTCTGTGCTTATATCCCTGAAAATTGGAGTGCTTGATATATCAACCTGTACTCTACCTAACCTCACAAACCACAAAACCTGGAGCTATTTTCTTTTGACTGTCTTCACAACAATTTTTCTGATTATCTCTGAAGCATTCGAGCTCGAAGTCTTTTTTGCTAGGACTTTCAGCATTTAAAAAGAAATGCCTCGTTTGAGCAAGAATTCATACTAGAAGGAGGCAGGCCAAGTGTTACAAATAGGAAATTAAGGAAATCATAAGCTGCTATGCATTTTACTTCCTGGGGAAAAATAATAATTATTTTTTTGAGTTGACTTTGGAATTGCAACACCCACGACAACACAGAAAAATACCCAAGAGCTAGCATCCACATCTGGTAAAACTCAAAGAAAATTCTGGCAGCTTTTAAGTAGTTCTCCAATGGTATTGGTGTGGCAGAGGAATTGAGTCCTATTTCACACTTGGCCAACCAAGCAGTCCAATATGAGGATGCCCTTTGAAATACCAATCGTTTACTCTGAAGATTCATTCACATTTCATTATTGCAGCTGGAAAGCTAGCATCTAAGTCTACTCTTCCTACCTACTGATAGCTCATTCTCCTTTCAAAATACAGCCAAAATTTGTTCTATATCCCACACTTACACTCAACACCATAGTTTTTTACTCTGCTTTACACCTTAGTTTCCAGCAGCATAATATCCAACATCCAGAAGTAAACAGCACACCCACAGAATTACCTGAAATATTCTCCTTCCATCCCCCACTGCTGGTGTCCTTAGACCCAGCTGCAGCCTTTCCCAGGTTCCTGAACTCTTTCTCTTGGCCTCCCAGCACAAGGTTGGAACAGGCTGTCATAATGCATAAACATGATTCAATTTGTGGGGAGGGAGGGAGAGCCTACTACCTTAGAAGAATTTCCCAGGACACAGATCCATAAAGCAAGAACAGGATAAGCCCCAAATAGGGGACAGCCTAGCCTTACACAAAGGGAGTAACTTTTACAATGAGAAAAATCAACATCGACTCAGGAATGCTACAAAGTCTAACGAAGCAGATGCCACTTCTCTGGAGGGCCTTCTAGTTCAAAGGAGATGCCGGGCCAAGGAGGATCAACAGTGCCAGGGAGGGGTTCTGTCAAATTTAATGAAGCCACTCTCAGTTTTGCTAATCACACTCCTCACACCTTCTCTTGTGTGGAGGTTTCCACTGAAGAGCACACACAGCACGATGCAGAACGAGATCGCCTCATTCCCCTGAAAATGACCAAATGAGAGTGCCAAGCTCGTGGGCCCCCAGCATATGGTCAATGATTTATAATCATCACTTCCGTTGCTCTGTGAAATCGTAATCACTGTGTTTGTGAGGAGTTCACTCTGGAATGAAATTTGTACTAAGTGTATTCATTATCTATATTTAACAAATAACCCAGCTGAAGTTGAGTTATATGGAGTCACACAGCTAGCAAGAAGCAGAGTCAGAATTTTTAAGCCAGAAAGATAATTCCAGAGACTGTGCCTTAACCTATTCACACGGAGTCTTGTAACTCGGTTTGTCTCCCAACATTTTATTACGACGATTTCCAATCACATAAAGAAGTTTAACACCAACAAGTAAACACCCACATCCTCACCACTTGGATTCGACAACTGTTCACATCTCACTGCATTTGCTTTCTCACTATCTCCATTGTCAGAGTTCACCTTATTTCTCTCCTGCATTTCAAAGTGGCAGACTTCAGTACTGTTACCCTTAAACTCCTCAGCACACATATCAGTAACTCAAGTTTGATATTTGTTTATAGTTCCTTCTTGGGGAGAGAGAAAATTTACATGCATGAAATGTCCAAATCTGAAGTATACCATTCAGTAAGTTTTGACAAATGCATGTATCTGTATGACTCAAACTTCAATCAAGAAATATGTGACTATTTCTGAGAACATATTACTAAAGTGTCTTTGGCATAAAAATCTAAATAGACGAGTGCTCTGACAATGGAGATCCTGTCAGTGCTCTGACAATGGAGATCCTAAGTCTCTTGCTGAAACTAAACACAGCAAAATATTGAATTCATACACCTCAGCACAAAGACCAATGCCTGGCCTATCATAGGCACCCAACAGATCTGTGACTTGTCAAATTCCACTAGTGTGGGAAAAAGGAATCACCTCCCCCTACCACCATCTCCAAATCAGAACCTGGCCCAAAACATTCCTAAGTCATAGTCAGTGATATGCAAAGTCCTGATTTCAAAGGGGATTTTTTTTAAATGATGAGCATATGTAACTTTTTGAAAACAACTGATTAAGTTATTACATGAATTTTTATAGCAGCGATGCTTTGTAAGCTCCAAGGAAACTATTCATAAGCTGTTTTCCCTGTACCATGCCTGTGTTGGGATCTTGGTATGGCTATTCCATTTTGAAAGGGGAAATGAATTCTCCTGGGGATACTTGCACCCTCCTGAAAAGCAAGGATGATGCCTGGAGACTTGGTCTGTGCTTAAGCGACAGAATGATGAAAATGATGATCTCTAACCCAAAGCTTTTCTGTACTACCACTTGCCTGAAGCTTAATGTCATGGGACTCCAGACTTTTGATAAGCCTGTGGGGTTTTTGAAAGAAAACCACTAGCAAGTATTTAGAGGATAAAGCCAAAACATATCTGTCACAAACTACAGTATATTACCCTTTTGCAAACTTTAGAAAATGCAGATATAAATGGCTGAGAGTCTAAAATGATATAAGGCCCATATCAACAGTGGTTACCTATATATGGGGTAAAGGTTCAAATGATTTTTACTTCTTTCTTTATACCTGCACTTCTTACAATGATTGCTTATGCCACTTAATAATCAGAGAAAAACTAGTATCAGATTTAAATAAAATATATGTTTATTTAACCTGGTAAGAACAATAACAGTACTACTGTCAGGTCGGGCCAGGGTAAGGGAGGAAGCTTGCTCTAATCCAAAATATGTAAGATTAAATATATGTTCATGTGGGGTGCCTGGGTGGCTCAGTTGGTTAAGCGTCTGCCTTCAGCTCAGGTCATGATCCCAGGGTCCTGGGATCGAGTCCGACGTTGGGCTTCCTGTTCGGCGGGGAGTCTGTTTCTCCCTCTGCCCTTCCTCCTGCTTGTGCACAGTCTCTCTTTCTCTCTCATGCTCTCTCTCAAATAAATAAAATCTTTAAAAAAAATAAATAAATATAAATAAATATATGCTCATGTGTACACTCATAATATCTATACTGAGGATAAATGAGGAATGAAATATACCAAAGTATTAACTCTGATTATAGAAGGGGGAGGATTATGCTAACTTTTTCTTCTTTTTGACTACAAATCTGCTACAGGGAACATGTATTATTTCCACAGGGAGGAGAAAATAACAGTTATTTTGAAAATGCACTTGCCATGCACTAGACTGTACCTATGCATGAAATATACACAGAACACTGCCATTCAGCGGTCCTGGCCTTGCCACCACTTCACCGCATGGGAGGAGTGACTCAGGATGAAGGGTGGGGCCAAACACTGCCACTTCTCACTCTGCAGCTCATGCTCTGCTCAAAGCCAGCCTCAGCGTTCCTTGGGCCTGGGAGGTCACATATATCTCTGCCTGCCAGAATTAGCTGCATCTGGTTCAGGCAAGTCAGGAAGATTCATCCCTCTGAGACTCAAGACAAGTCACTGTGCCTCAAGTTTCCAAAGGGTGACAAAAGGGGGACGGCGCCCTCTGGAGGTGCCCTTCAGCACCTACATCCAAAGAGGTACATGCAGAATTGTTAAATCATCTCCTTCCGTGTACATAAATGTACCATCCCTCTTAAGTCCCGCCTAAAGAAGACAACACATCAGAGATGATTACAGTGCAGTGGATAAGTTCATGAGCCGTGGGTCAGAGAGCTTTGTATAAGAACTCAGGCTTTGCCCCTTACTAGCCAGTTGAGTGACCTTGACCAGAGAAGAGAGCCTCAATTTTCTCATCTATGAGATAAAGCTGATAAAAGTAGCACTTGCCTCACAGAGTTGTTGTATGAGTATTAAATGAAGAAAAACAACTGTCTGTAAGTTATGGAAAGTACTTAACACAACGCCTGGCTTAAACTTACTCATAGTATCCTTACTTATACTGGCTTATAATTACACCGACCTCTTAAATATCAAGTTCATAGCACGCGATGATCATAATGATGAATATGCTAACCACTGGGCAAAATAATTTTCATAATAAATCTACTATAATGAATCTACTCTTTATTGATTCTTAAAAGAGTTAAGAACACATTAAGATACCTACGTCTTGTATCTGTTCCAATCATTCAGACACAATAAATAAAACGTGCTCATGGTTGATAAGAACAGACGAGATTGTATCAATTAAAACGGGTTAGATGCCTTCAACAGCAGCCCAAACTCAAGAGACATTTAGCACCACCCTGCCCCCTCCCAGATGCATGACTGCTTTTGTAAGTAAAATGACTATCTCTGGATTCCAGATAGCATTTGCCTGCCACAAACACGCACCATATTTTTATTTTTTTTATTTTATTTTTTTTAAAGATTTTATTTATTTATTTGACAGAGAAAGAGCACAAGTAGGCGGAGTGGCAGGCAGAGGGAGAGGGAGAAGCAGGCTCTCTGCTGAGCAGGGAGCCGGACGTGGGGCTCGATCCCAGGACCCCAGGATCATGACCTGAGCCGAAGGCAGCCGCTTAACCGACTGAGCCACCCAGGTGCCCCAAACATGCACCATATTTTTATTTATGTTTGCATAGTTTGTTTAGTTCCTAGGTCTCCATGTTTCCTTACCTTCTGCCTGTCTCCCCTTTGATCTGTCCATGGCTGTGTCCTGGCACGAATGGCCCTGGCTACCCACCATGTTTCCTGGCAGAGAAGGTGTCACTTGACTCCATCTGGAGCTGCTCAACTTCAGGCCTCACTGGCAGGCTGAGGCTTGTACCAGCACATGCCTCCCTCCCCCAACACAGATGCTGGGCCTGCTCCAGCCCCGTGGCAGCCTGCAGTGGAGGGAAAACGAGCCGGGAAGAAAGCTAGATGCTAAGCGTGGCCAGTGCTATGTACGTCAGCATTGGGCTATGTGGCTATCTGCCCTCTAGTGTCCTAACAGCTGTTAAGACTGTTACTATGGTGGTTGGGGTTGCTGTTATGTGTTTTAAAGACACCACATATTCAGCACTGACTTTGTCCCCAGAACTGTTCAAAGGACTTTACACACCGCATCTCACTGAATCTTTCCATTAGCCCTCTGCAGGAGATACTATTCCTAGAGATTAGGACACTGACACTCGAAGTCAGTCCCTCGTCTCAGATGACACAATGTAAATTCCAGAGCACAGGATCCAGCCAGAGCTGAAGCTCTACCCATACCACCTGAGCACGACAGTCCATCACCCTCAGCCATTCAAGTTTGGGTGAGTCAAAGAGTTTCAGAGTAGAGAGAGGTGACAGTGGTCAGAGAGAAGGCGAACTATCCACTTGCAAGTTGGACCATAATTCCCAATGATCGCTTCTAGGGGTACTGGCTGCCACTTAAAATGGAAAAAGGATAATGGCCCAATAGCAGCATTAACAACAAAAACCTCCTGTTGTAAGCTATGACAGGTTATGCCATCTGGTAGCTCACAGGATTAGCTTTAAGGACAATTCCTTTTACTGTCTACACAACCAAATGTTTCTGTGACTTAATATACCTGATCACCTTGTAATAAAACAAAGGCCCCTCCATTAGTGTATTCCCTCAATACTTTTGCCATGCACGTTAAAAAAAAGACAGCAAGCCAAACTGATGGACTGCAAAAGTCAGGGAGGAATTCTGTGAAGTCAAAGGCAAAACTGGCCCTGCCTTCTCTGGGGCACGGTTATTGCAGACAGGAGCATCTACAACACAGGAACGCAGGAGTGTCCGGAGTCCACTGAATGGCATTGGGGTTCCTGCATCTAAATTCAGGTTCAACTATTTTACTTAGCTGTGGAAAAAATTAAAAGTCAACCTCTCTAAACCTCCATTTTTTCACCTGCAAAATGAAGAGGGTAATAGGAAATATCTCACAGGTCACTGGAAGAATCCAAGGATGTGACCTACATAGAGACTTGGCACAATGTCTGGCATAGCAGATGACTCATGAATGTGAACTACTATGGGCTTTATGCCTTACATCCTTTGATTTGGCCCCAAACAGTTCCTCAACAATCCATTAGCCTTCACATCTTCCTCTAACAAATGCCACTGGTGTCTGAACTCCCGCTAAGGGACAAACGATGTCCTGGGAACTTGATGTCTATATCTCTAATCCTCCCAATAAGCCCATAATTTAGAAATTATTGTCTCCAGTTTATAGTTGAAAACACTGAAGTTCAAAAGGCAACAAGTGACTTGTTGAGATGTGTGACACCCAGCCAATGCTTTTTCTATTACACCTTCCAGCCCGACCAAGAGAGGGATGTGAATGTTATCTTGCTGCCCAGGGCAGCAGCTCATCTGCTGACGGTGTCACCAGAAATCGGTTCTGGCGACCAGCCTGGCATTCAGGCTCTGCCAGCACTGCAATCATGTCCACTGCAGACCCTCGGTTATGGACACCGCAGCACAAGAACATTCACTGTGTCAATGCGTTTGGGAGAGGTCAGGGGTGCTTTGTTGCAAAGAAGACCCCACTTACGGTTTTAAATTAAATACTTAGTTCAGTAAAGTGACAAATTTTTAAAAATCCATTTTTTTCCATAAGCCTTCGAGTTCAACTTGAAATTCATATCATTCTGCTTAGAAGTTTAAAATTTTAACATTCATTTGCAAGGAGGGGCATTTGATTGAGGTCCAAACAACTCAAGTTGAACACACTAAAATAAGATACAGTAAACTATGAAAGCATTACAACACTGTTTATAATCTTTGTCAAAAACCTTAACTTTCCACATGAAACATAAAACGGTCATGTCAATCACATAGTTAAATACATAAAGTGGAATCAATGTCTACTCTGTTCCTTTAACACGTCAAATTCCCTTAAACATTACAAACATGTCACCTGAAAAATGTATGCAGAGAATTACGAATTGATTGGGATTCACCAGATGGGTTTTAGGAATTTCATCCTTTGTTTATTAATTCCAGAACCTTCACAGTCCCTCAACATATCACTTCTACTTCATGGTCAAACCGGCTACTGTCAGCCACAGCCAAATCACAAGTCTATAACTAGCTGCGAGGGAAACTGGGAAAAGCAGTCTTTCCTCCCTGCAACCGTGTACTTAGGAGTGGCCCAGCACCCGAGAACAAAGGGCACGCAGGGGATGAAGGGGAAGGCTCACGAAGGTACTCACAGCATGCCTGAGGGAGCCCAATATATGGTTACCGAGGGAAGTAGAGGGGTACCTCACAGATGCACATTAGTGTCCTATCTGACAGCACCCCAAAACTGAAGATGTTAGGGTGTGTGTGGTAGGCAGACAGCATAACTGAGAAATTGGTCACACTGACAGGTTATCGTACACTGATTCAGGAAATAAGTATATAATAAAAGTGTGTATATATAAGAGGATAATGAGACTCAGGTTTCTCAACAGAGGAGAAAGTATTTCCAAACACGGAAAAGTGTGAGACTAGAAAGGACTCTTGAGATTCGGATACTCAGAAGTATCGATATAAACACAATGGCTTTTGTAACATATGCAAAGAAATGGTTATTGATGTATCTGTGTATAAGTAAATGTGTACACCCAGAGTAGAATGCATGCACACTTTATATATTTATATCTGTATGTATGTGTACATGTATATACATATGTATGTGTGTCTACACACCCAACTGTCTCCTGAGATGGCCTAAAAATAATAACACCTCCATAATAATGAGCACAACCACATGCCCAGATCTTAGTTTATAAATACCATTTCTACTAGAAAGAACCATGGATTCTTACAGAAATGGCTGGAACAAGGGAAGTACAAGTTGAAACAAGGACATTTTGGGACAGAAGGTAAGAAAATGCTCACAGAAATGATGAAGCGTGTCAAAAAGATTTAGGAATGGATGACAATGCACTGAATAAAAACAAGAATTCATAGGTTTTTGCTGATGGACATATATACACACATACATACAGACAGAGGAAAAGCTCTTCCTTCAGTGGAATGCCAACTCAACTTATAAATGCAGAACAAGTGATAGATATGAGAATTACCAATTGGCAACCATCAGAGAGGTACCTGATTCAGGCAACCTCCATGAAGGTCAAAATTGATGGGCAGAATTTAGATGAGGAACATGATATTGGTGTAATCTCAGAACACCTCCCCATAAAATTCTAATCAATTACTAGGGGGAAATGTCAAATCTAAGGTGGAGAAACCTAGCAAACACCAACCTGACCAGTGGTGGGATGGGTCATGCACTTCCTAAAGTGATCAACTGTAAACAGCTGACTATCATTGTTAGGGCATTTTGACAAAGAATGCAGGACCTGAATCTGGTCATGAGGAGACACTGGACAGACTCAGGCTCAAAGACAATCTACAGAAGGAAAGGCCTGGACGCTTTCAAGAAAGGACTTGAAAGACAGGGAAAGACGAAGGAAATGTTCTGGAGTAGAGGAAATTGGATAGATATGACAACTGTATGCAATATGTATCCCTGACTTGGATCTTGCTTCAGGACAGAAAAACAGACACTTGTTTGGACAGCTGATGAAATCTGAATGGGCTTTGTTGACCGGATTGTAAAAGTACATCAATTGTTTCCTGACTTAGAGGGTTGAATCGTGATGATATGGGAGAGTTTCCTTGCTTTTTGGGAAATACACACCACAATGCTGAGGGTGATGAGACACCAGGTCTGCAGGCCTGCTCTCAAATGTTAACAGTTGGGGAATCTGGGTAAAAGTGATCTGGGAGTTGTCTGCATGGTAACTGAAATTCTCCATAATTTGAAATTATTTCAAAATAACATATTAAATTAAAAAAACTCAGGGTTCTATTGTTCAGGAAGAAGGGGAGCCCTGATAATTGAGAGACAGAGCTCTTGGTCTCTGCTGGTCAGGCCACAAGTCATACTCCTGTATCTGCCTGTGCTTCTTGGCTTTGTTCAACTCTACAGCCATAACCCTTCTTTCTCACTGTCTCTGCCCAAGCTGTTCACCTTAACAAGATCATTTCCTTTCCTCTAGTCCATCCATGAGATTTCCAACCTGCCTTGTGTCCAAACCAGTTTGAGTCACCACAGGCAACACATTTTAGGATAGATAACAAAATGTTTTCAACATCATAGTACTTGCACAGCATTTAAGGGTTTCTCTACACAATCCTACCCTGAGGCAGAAATTGAGCAGGAAGAGAAGAATGGAAGTAACACACCCAATAAGCCTGGAGAACAAACGTAATACCCAGGCAATGTGGAGAGCACGAGACAGCACAAACTGTAGAAGATGAAAGAGAAATGAGAGCAGGTTTCTGAAATACAGCCTTAGGGTACCTTGACAGCATGCACAAAGACCATCCACCATTACCTCAAAGACCTGCCTGGACTGGTATTTATCCCAAAAGTCTGATCAATGAGTCTCTCAACTACAATTCTAGACATGGCCCTTAGAAGTATCAGTTAGGTTTGCAGACCTATCACTTTTGGGAAAAGGAATAAAGACTAGAAAAAAAATCTCCTTCCTAGTTTCAAATCCATGGATTCTGTCCTGAATAACCTAAAAGAAGGGTGGACACTTTAAGCGGTACTAACATCACAAATTATGTAGTCTGTCATTAATATCAAGTCATGATGAACAGAGATTGTGCCTGATGCCTATAATGAAGAGAATATGGTTATTAATTTTAAAAATGAACACTTTTGTCTCTTTTCACATCAAACTTAGAGTCCATGAACATTTACTGAAATCTTACCACTCTGTGTTTGAAAACCAAAATGAATATAACAGCCAGTGCCCTCAATGAGAAAGGAGACAGACAGGTAAACTAACAAATTTCATAAAAAGCACATATGACATCAAATTGTTCACCATTTCTAGGTTTACCAAATGAATTATCAGACCTTAGGTTAGATTTTTACTTTAACTTATACTATTTTTTTTTAGTATTTATTTATTTGAGAGAGAACACAAGCAGGAGTGGCAGAGAGAGGGAGAGAATCTCAAGCAGACTCCATGCCTAGCCTTGAGCCTGATGTGGCGCTTGATCTCATGAGATCCCCTGAGATCATGACCTGAGCCAAAACCAAGAGTTGGATGCTTAACAAACTGCTCCAACCCAGTGCCCCAACTTATTCTATTTTAAAATTGGAAACCAAATTAGGGAAACTGTACATAAACCAGCTGTGGAATGCATCATTTAAATATATTGAGCCATATGTGATATGTCACTTAAATCAGTGGTTTCCATGGTCCATGGTGGAGCTTTATGAGGATCACCTGTAATGCTTCTTCATAATTTAGAAATCCACAAATGATGAATCAAAATCCCAGGAACTAGATTTAGAATTCATTGTTTCTAAGAGTTCCTCAGCGAATTTTGATGCCATAGCCAAGGTTGAGAACTTCTCATTTAAATTAACTGTCACTAATTCTACCATGAGTGAACTTCACATACCACAATACTACTTGGCAAAATAAAAATCAGTCTCTTGGCTGTGAAATTCATAAGACTTCTGATTAATTCATCTGAATGTGATTAAACTGCTTCCCTCTACCCTGGGTTTGTGGATGGTGAGTAACTGAAATGTTTGCCACCATATTCATTATTAATGCTATTCCTTTCCCAAGCCTGTCCCTTTGACCTCTCTTCATCCCTCCTGGTCTCCTATATGAGTTTATAGTTACTTGTTATGTGCAATTACATCACGCTGAGTATGAGGACACCCCACAAGCTGTTAGCTATATTAACTTAATAATAGATTTCAGGGTGTGATTTCCAATTAATTTCATTTTCCATATGCACATACAGCTCCATGGGAAGCCAGAATTATAGAGTAGCCATATGGTGCCTCGTAAGTAACAATTAAAACTAATTTTCTATTCTTTGACACTAAAAAAAAAAAAAATCACACAGTTTAAATGCCACAGAGGAAATTCAAACTTGAACAGCATCTAATGCTCTCTAGAAAGAAGATGCCCCACTTTTCACATTTTGGTCCTGATACTCCAGCTTCTAGCTTGGCAGTGGTTGGGTGAGGACTGAGATCCCACTTGGCTTTTAGCATGCTTGTTTCCTCATGGCTGTTAAACTGGTGAAATATCTTAGAGCAGCTATTAGAAAGTGCTGGGCTTTCTCGTTCATAGTGGTGAGCTGGGCTGAAAGAATAGCTTCTTTTCGAAACAGATGATTTCTGGTAATAGAACTTTTCTACTGACCCATTTCCAAAAGGCAATGTCTGAAACAACACTGCAATCTGCCCAAGGGAAAAGGGAAAATAAGCAGTCCCACTGAAAACAAGTCTTGTTTTTCAAGGACTGAACACAATTGTTCTAGGCTGGGGAGGGCTGGGGGCAGAACCACTCCCTCTAGATAGTTTGACTAGTGTGTTAACTGGATGGATGGTCCTTTTAGACACATCATGGGGTATGAGTTTTTCAATTTCCAAGGGTCCAATTTTGGCTGATTCATCACTTGGAAGGTTAAAAAAAATAAAGCAAAACATATCGAGACTCAATTCAGGATAAACAGTGTGATAGAAAATAAAAATACTCCATTTTATTAGACTTTCACAATTTTCAACTCTAAACTTGTCAAGTTTTTATGTGAGAGCAAATAATATCACAGTGTAGATCTACTCTAAGGAACACCTTAACTGTTTTGCTGAAAACATGACTAAATCTCATTATGTCATATTTTATGATGAATTCCCTCCATGGCTAATATATGGAGGCAGGAGTCTGAGACACAAACATGAGGGGGTAAGCAAGAGGTCACAAGTCTCTTCAGATTTTCATACGAATGAGTGAAAAAATAATCTACATGGGTTTTTTGTTGTTGTTGTTGTTAGGAAAAAAAAAGTGTCAGAGGTAAAACTTGGTGAAATCAATATCAAAAATTTCATCAGTAAAAACTATAATGTCCATCGACAGATGAATGGATAACACACACACACACACACACACACACAAAATGGAATATTACTCAGCCATCAAAAAATGAAATCTTGCCATTTGCAATCATGTGGATGGAACTAGAGGGTATTACACTGAGTGAAATAAGTCAATCAGGGAAAGAAATTTATCATACGATTTCACTCATATGTGGAATTTAAGAAACAAAACAGAGGAGCATAGAGGAAGGAAAGGAAAAATAAAACAAGATGATATCAGAGAGGGAGACAAACCATAAGACACTCTTAACCATAGGAAACAAACTGAGGGTTGCTGGAGGGGAGGGGGAGTGCTCGCTTCAGCAGCACATATACTAAAATTGGAGGGGAGGGGGATGGGAGGGATGGGGTAACTGGGTGATGGGCATTAAGGAGGGCATGTGATGTAATGCACTGGGTGTTATATAAGACTGATGAATCACTGACCTCTACCTCTGAAACTAATAATATACTGTATGTTAATTAATTGAATTTAAATTAAAAAAACTAAATAAAAAAAGACTATCATGGCTGCAAAAAAGAAAAACTCAGAGTCTGTGTTATGGGTTGAATTGTTTCCCCCCAAAACTCATATATTGAAGTTCTGATCCCCCAGTAACTCAGAAAGTGATCATCACAGATGTAATTCATTAAGATGAGCTCATCAGGATGAGCCCTACTCCATATGAATGGTGTCCTTATAAAAAGGGAACATTTAGAGACAGACACACACCTAGAGGAATCCCATGTCAAGAAGAAGGCAGGGACTGGGGTGATGGTTTCACAGGCCAACGAAGGCCAGCAGCTAGGAGCTGCAGGGCACGGGGTCTCCCGAACAGCCTCAGAGGGAACCAACCCTGCCCACATCAGACTTCTAGCCTCAGGACTGGCACACAACAAATTACCGTTTTTAAGCCACCCAGTCTGTATTATTTTGTTACAGAAGCCCGAGGAAACTAACACAGTCTATGTCGGGAGGGTAAAGAAACAAGAGAGCTGAGTTCACGCCCGGACTCCACCACCACTCAGCTCTGTGACCTTGGGTAAGAGATTTCTCTAAACTGGATTTCCTCTTCCAGACAACAGCCTGATAACAATATGCTCCTCACAGTGATGTGGCGAGGGCAATGCAGAGTGCTTAGCATGGAGGTAAGTCCCTGCACCCCCATACCACCAACCCCCACCCCACAGGTGGCTCGGCTTCTCCGAGTGTGCAGAGACCGCAGGTCATCTTTATAGCACATCCTTCCAATCACTCCAGCACAGGTGGATCATCACCCAGGGTCTCCCTTTTCACACCCCTAGAATGACAAACTCCTCTCTTCTTTCAAGTTACCAGATAGCAAAACCTCTATATTCCTGTCTTTCTGCCCAGCCTGGAGATGTCGAAGTTGACAGTGACCCCTATTAATAATATTAAGCAGACAAGCTCCCCCAGCCCCGACCTGGCTCTATTTATTTCCTTCCTCCTCAGCCCCACTTACAAAATGAATTTTTTTTTAAAAAGCACAATAAACATAAAATCAGCAACTTAATACTAACACAACTCATCTAGAATGTCAGGCTTCTAACCCTGCCAGATGCTTGAACATTAAAAAAAAAAAAAAATCCTCTTTGATAGCTAACTTTATTTTCTATAGGGAGCAACACAACCCTCCCAGACATTTAGCATTATATTCATTCTGTCTTATTCCCAATGGCTTCTTGCATCTTGTTTTAATGACTCCTACAAACTTACTGAGCTAAAGTATTGTAATAAGCATTTTGTCTGTTATCTTTCTGTAGTAAAGAGTTAATGACCACTAAACATAGCAGTTATTTATGCCTGTTTGTGGACACTGATGAACACCAAGAAAATGAAGTGGATTCTTTGATATCTTTTGCTCTGTTGCATTAATTTTTGGTTAAACATTGCCAACACTGAGACAATATTACATGTGGCATTCCACACTAAGCAAATATTAATAATTGCTCTCAACAGCTATCAAAAAAAACCCTCCTCTCTTGGGGTTCCTGGGTGGCTCAGTCAGTTAAGCATCTGCCTTCAGCTCGGGGTCGTGATCCTAGGGTCCCTGTTCAGCGGGGAGTCTGCTTCTGCTTCTCCCTCTTCCTCCGCCCCTCCCCCCCACTCATGTGCTCTCTTCCTCTCTCTCAAATAAATAAATAAATAAAATCTTTAACAAAAAAAAAATTCCCTCTTATCTGAGAAAAGAATAGCACAAAACTTAGCAGCTCAACATGCTACCTGTTTTGCTAACTATATAAACAAAAATGAGCTGGAAGATTCTATGCATATTCAAGATTCCAGTGAAAATAAGTATTTGGAAAAACAAACGTCTGATCACATACTTCTCCCCTCAACATTCAATTATCATCCAATCATTCCCTCTCAGTTTCTTTTTTTCCCCCCACAGGCCCTCCATGAAAATGATTAAAAAGAAATTCTTAAGTTTCACTTTTCAATGGTGCATACTCAAAACTGAGATGAAATGAAACAGCTGTGAGTATGATGTGCATCCTAGATTTCTGTGCTCCTGTCATTATCAGTTTAAAATGCAGACAAATACACACATGACACACACTGTGTAAATAAATCTAACAGAAATCTGTTATCATACCTACATTAGGAGTTTCCCAAACCCAGTCTGTCACTTTTGAGGTTATCAGTCAACCATGAGGATTTCAGATCACAAAGTTAGACCTGAAGACCGGGCCAGACCAACATTTGATTTCTACCAAACTTTTGGCTCCTGTTCCTACACCCTTGCTTCCATTCCTTTTAATTTTCTTTTTATTTTATGGGAGAAATGGGAACAGATCAGCGAGCGGATGAAGAGCTGCTGCTCATTTAAAGCCACAAACTGCCCCTGCAAAATCCCTCCCTCAGGGCAGATGAGTGGAGCACATTTTCCCTGTGAACTCTTCCTTGTGTGATTTGCCCTCACTGTGGTTTTCCTGCATGCTTGCCCTTTAAAATGCACCTTGAGAGCCCAACTTCCCCGATTTACATCCTCTTTAGCAAACAGTCCCCCAATGTCATGTACATACAATAAAGAAGTAGCACAATGTTAATGATCAAGAGCATGGCAAATTATATAAACTTTCTCAACATCAATTTCCTTGTCCATAAGATAGAGAAAACATCTCTCACCTCATAAGGTTGTACAAGAATTAAAATGAGCTGATTTTTATAAACTGCTGTAATATAACATCCGGCACAAAGTAAGTGCTCAGTAGGTTGTGGTTCCTACTACTACTCCTATTAATATTATTCTTATTAAGGTTAAAAAGTCTGATTCATGCAAACATTAGTGGGCTGTATATGTATACACACATATGAAAAATGTATTTATATATTTTAATACTACAGTTTCTAAAATGTTTAGATATATAATTTATACTTTATTATTTTTTTAAAGATTTATTTATTTATTAGAGAGAGAGAGAGCAAGAGGGGGAAGGGTCAGAGGGAGAGAGAGAGAGAGAGAAAGAATCTTAAGCAGACTCTGCGCTGAGCATGGAGCCCTACCCGGGCTCAATCTCACAACACTGAGATCATGATTTGAGCCGAAATCAAGAGTTAGACAACTAAGCCACCCAGACACCTCCTATACTTTATAAATTATTAATTAAATTCAAGCGACTCCATATTCAATATAATTTATAACTTTTAATGCATATAATTTATATTTTATTTTTATTACAGTTTATTATTTATCATAGTTATACTTCCTAATATATAAAATAAATTTCATCACATGTATTCTCTGAAAATCACTCAATATCACAAAAACAAACTGGAAGTGCGCTGGGTATCCCCAGAGCCTGGGTCAGAAATCACCATCTGAGGGAATAGTCTTTGGAATTTTGCTGTGAACAGTGAAGAACATCATTGTGTTGCAGGAAGAACCAAGCCTCTTCTACGTTGAGCAAGTTGGGTCATCTGTAAAATGCTCTATTGTTCCTCATTCCCTGAATTTCAAGTCCTCAGATACCTTAGAACAATATTTTTGTGCCTTTAAGAAGAACAGCAGGGGAGATGGGGCCGGCAGAGATGCTTAATAGGGTATATCCGCAAACTGGGATGAATGAAGAAAGTTCCCTCTATAATGACTTCTAAGATACTGTTCAGTGAAAAATGGCAAGGTATGGAACAGAATATACATTACCTGTTAAGCTGACCAAGCCTCACTGAAGCTTTTAAGGGACCGTCATTTGAAGAAGAAAGGTACTAGTTATCCCTGAAGTCCTCTTCTGCCAATTAATTAGTATAGGTGTGAAGGAATAAAGGGGGAAGAATAAAAAACTTCAAGATTATTTTCATTTTTCGTTCTAGAAAAGCAAAGCACATTGACAATAGAAATGTAATCTGAGCAAGCTAACACACTCTTTTTGTAAACAGATCGGGCTGTCCACACGGTAAGTAAGCAGTCTCCATTTTGTTGGACAACTCTCTTACCCTTGGAATATTATATCTCAAGGGTTAGATCCTAGCATATACACTTCTTTGAGCTGATTTACAGGGCTCACTGGATGTGGGGTGTTTTTTTTTTCTGCTAGTGTTCACTCCAATCTTTATTTCATATTTGAATTTGATTTAGATTTTCAGCAGCCTACAAAGCAGTCTACTGAAATAAGGGAGGCAATAAGCCAGGATGGCACCCTACAATGGTGGAACTGGACAGAAACCAAATGCCACGATTATAATCTCTACATTCACCATACTGGACAAGAGTTCCTAAAGGAAAGACTCTTTTGTGGGTGCTTTGCATGCCTGTCTTATTTTCTGGTTTAGAATCCACACAAAACAGTTGGAGCTTGAAACTCGAGTACTCCAGTATGAGGAAAATCTCATAATTTGGTAAAAAGTTGATGACATACACATATACTGTTATTTGTAATCTTAGAATAGCACTTCTTCTTTTCAGCAAAAATAAAATGTACCTTGTATTGGGATAGCACTTTTATTCTTCCTGCTGGATTTTTTAAAATAATGAAACAGATAATTAGATTTTCAATCTGTGGCATTTGAAAATCAAAGTAATGGGCAATTCTTGGTCACTTAACAAAACCAATTAAACCTTATCTTAAATAGAATTTTGACATGAAAGCATTAAGTATATATGCTATGTGCCAGGCACCATACTAGGTGCTGGGGATAAGGAAGTAAATAAAAAGGGTCCTTGCTTTCATTGGGCTTATGTCTAGTAAGGGAAAAAATTATTCTACAAATAATTTCATAAACTATTTGATGTAGTCCATATATACTCTAAATAAAATCTTCCAGATTTATGAAGAATAATAAAAACTCTACCAAATATAGTGTAGTTTTCTTTTTAATAAATGTATAGTAGCATTACAGGATGGCCTGGAGGTTTCTGTGTTGAAACTAATTATTTTATGATTTCAGTCTTATCCCTACTCTATAATCCGATATTAGCTATACAAATACAAAAGTGCCATGTGTTTAAAAATGTAATACCTTTCACTGGTCACTGGTTTGAATCGAAACCACTTAACACTACAAATGCTACAAACAAATTGCTTCCATAATCCATCAGTGTGAGAAACACCACTGTCCCTGGGAAGCCTTCCCAACTCCCCAGGTAAGGTTTGCAAACTGTCTGTCCCCACAGCAACTTAACTATATTTCTACTACTGTGTTTATCACGTTGTACTAGAGTTATTGGTCACCTTCAGTAACTGTGAGTTCTTTGCGCGCACGAAAAATGTCTCATTCATGATGCATCCCGAGCACCCTTCCCAGTGCCTGGCACCCTGCAGCTGCTCCATATAGCTGAATGTATCTGTGACAGAGGGTGAACTTAACACTACAAGGTAAGCTGTCATTCAAAGTCACAGAGCATATTCACTGTTTAAATTGAAAATGCCCGAAACCTCTTGTCCACCTCAGGAGTCTGCCGTATCTGAAAATTATTCCTTCCTCTTATCTTTTGATTTACTGTGGTGCACTCTATCCCAGTCACCGTGGTGGCAATCCCAGCTGAATCAGATAGAGTACAGGACAGTGGAAGGAATCACACACCTGTCCATTGAAGACAAGATTTTATATTCAAAGACAAGCATTTGTAGGAGGATGCTTAAGCATCAAGGCAGCTGATAAGCCTTTTCTGTGAACCTTTGGCTCTTTGAAGATGGTGAACATTCCAATGTATCTTTGGCCTTATAAAGTTATACCTTTAACTTCTCAGGTTGTAAATTTAGAATAAATATAGAAAAATCAAACAGAAAATCCTACAAGAGAAAAATGGTTAAGTAATTCTCATTCATCAAATGATGTTTTTGTTTTTTTTTTAAGATTTTATTTATTTATTTGACAGAGAGAGAGAGCACGAGCAGGGGGAAGGAGCAGAGGCAAAGGGAGAAGCAGGCTTCCCGCCGAGCAGGGAGCCCAATGCAGGACTCGATCCCAGGACCCTGAGATCATGACCTGAGCCAAAGGCAGACGCTTAACAACTGAGCCACCCAGGCACCCAAACGATGGGTTTTAATACAATAATTACAATTATATTTGGGGGGGGATATTTAACTACATGAGAAAATTTTCATCTACCACGTTAGTAAAACAGCTGACTATAAGTATTTAAAGTGTGATCTCGATTTTGTGAAATAAAGCTACATGAAAATAGTTAATATATATATTTGCACATAGAGAAGTAAAGGTAATGAATAAATTATTATCTCTCTGGGGACAAATCAAATAGATGAGTTTTACTTTCTTCTTTATAATTCCCTCTCATTTCAACTTTTTCTACTATGATCATGCATTACTTATAGAAACTCTGAGAATAATGCACTTCTTTTCTAAAAATAAAAAGCATATTTTCTTCACTAATTTTGTAGTGGATTTTGCAAAGCAATAATTCCTCCACTATCTTCCACTAATAATACAGTTTCTATTTTTGATTGAATTGTGTTCATTAAAAACACATATACCAGAAGTAAAGAGGAGCCAATATGTTTTTCTCCATAGCAAATAAAATTAACTTCTAAGAAATTTAAAATATCTAATTATTTAGGATTTTAAAGTTTAATGGATACCTTTATAATTATGGATGTGTTCCATTCTCCATTTTTAATGCTTCATAAATGCAGTATGTTTAACCTCCTTTGGAAGGGAGGGAAAAAAAATCATTGGAAATTAACACAGTATTTTTTTTTTAAGATTTTATTTATTTATTTGACAGAGAGAGAGATAGCGAGAGCAGGAACACAAGCAGAGGGAGTGGGAGAGGGAGAAGCAGGCTTCCTGCCGAGCAGGGAGCCCGATGTGGGACTTGATCCCAGGACCCTGAGATCATGCATGACCTGAGCCGAAGGCAGATGCTTAATGACTGAGCCACCCAGGCGCTCTTAACACAGTATTTTTAAAGGTAAGTTATGCTGCATTTTAATACAGTGGAACTATACTTCTTATGTGAAAAATTTCAAGACTAAAAACAAACAGGAATTTGAAAACATTTTGGCAATCTTTTTATTCTGTTCACTCTTCTTTCCAATGTCACAGAAGAAAACTCGAGTCTCTCTCCAATTTATTCCATTTGGAAAGAGGCTGCTTAAAGTCCACCAGAGAAACAGAGCCTAAGTCACACGTCCCACCTTACCCTCTGTTGAGATTGTCAGCTTTTCCTTTTGATCTTTCTTTGCACCTGAAGAACAAAAAATTGATTTTTTCCCCAGATGAACCAAAGTAGAAGAGGGTCAATGTTTTATTAAAAGGTTCTTCGTTCATTCAGCATAAACCATCTTCTATATTTATATGCAAAGAAAACCTGTTTCTTTGTTCTTCAGAAAATGTTTTCAGGAACTATCACTCTGGAAAGTTAATTCAATTGTATGTAACCCCAAAAAGAGATAGAAAGAAAAGAAAAGATGGTGATGACAACCCTATTAGCTGCCTCAGCAAAGAATAAAGATGGGAGTTGATGAGCTCGCTCAAGAAGCGTTGGTAGAAATAAAACTCTACCAAAATGTAAAACACAGGCACTGTGGAGACCAGTCTTGCATGACTTTTGTTGCTCTTGAGCAGGAGGCCACGATGGCAGAAGAACTGTATCAGAGTCACTGAACTTTTTTCAATTTAAGAAAAATTCACTGTTGGGCTTAAATGTGCTAAAGAAAAGGTGATTCGTGTTACACAAAAGGCAACAGAATAAGGAAGATCTGAAATGATCCCGCAAATGAGGAAAGAGTGAGGGGTGTGGTTTTCAACCAAATGGTGAGACCCAGCTGGCTCTTAACTCTGAAGGAAGAGCATCAAATAAATTTTAAAGTAGAAAGTAAGGAAAGGATGAAAAATAACTAAAAGACTAAAAAGCAATATGTTTCTTTGATCCCACGTAAGCCTGAGATTCCACAGCAACACAGAAAGAGACAAATGAGAGAGAAAATGTGAGAAAGCAAAGGCTTTCAACATCCTGGTCTTAAAGAAAACTTGAGAGACTTTTTTTTCTTCTTTTTTTAATAGATTTTGTTTTTTGAGACCAGTTTTAGATGCACAGCAAAATTGAGCAAAAGGTGCAGAAACTTCCCATATATCCCATCTCCCCGTGCACAGCCTAGCCCGTCGTCTACATCCCCCACCAGAGGTACCGTTGGTATAATAGAGGAACCTACAATGACATCATAATCACCCCAAGTCCACAGTTTACCTTACGAATCACTCTTGGTGTGGTACATCCTATGGGTTTAGACAAATGTATAATGACATGTATCCATCATTACAGTATCTCAGAATAGTTTCCCTGCCCTAAAAATCCTCTGTCCTGTGCCTGCTCATCCCTCCCTCCCCCAAGCCCCAGCAACCAATGATCTTCCTACTGTCTCCACAATTTTGCTTTTTCCATAATGTCATATAGTTGGAATTATACAGTATATAGCCTTTTCAGATTGGTTTCTTTTTTTTTTTTTTTAAAGATTTTATTTATTTATTTGACAGAGAGAGAGGGAACACAAGCTGGGGGAGTGGGAGAGGGAGAAGCAGGCTTCCCGCCAAGCAGGGAGCCCAATGTGGGGTTCGATCCCAGGACCCTGGGACCATGACCCGAGCCAAAGGCAAACGCTTAACGACTGAACCACCCAGGCGCCCCGATTCAGATTGGTTTCTTTCACTTACTAATATGGATTTAAGTTTCTTCAATGTCTTTTCATGGCTTGATAGCTCCTTTCTTTTTAGTGCTAAAAAACATTCCATTGTCTGGATGTTCCACAGTTTATTTACACGTTCACCTACTGAAGGATGTCTTGGTTGCTTCCAAGTTTTGGCAATTATGAGTGAAGCTGCTATATAAATATGTGTTCAAGTTTTTGTGTGGACAAGTGACTTATGTTTTAAAGAAAAGTCACAAATATTTTCTGAACACAAACTACGAATCCTTCAAATTATCTTGCCTCATTCTTCCAAGAGTAGGAAGCTCTTAAAAATAAATATTAAAAGCTCTGCAAACAAATTTAGAGCTATTTGGGGAAAACCTTCCTAAACCTAGCCAAGATTATTTATGGAGGTTAAAACTACATTAGAAACATATTTTGGGATGATGACTGGACTGATGCACTTTTCCATTATGACCTCCAATCCTATTTGGAATCCTGAAATTCTCAAGCTTACCATAAGTAAATACGTTAATTCTCTCCTTTTATAATCCATTAATTCAATAATTTCTTACAAGATATGAGGCCAATAAAAATTACAAAAAGTCCCTCAGTATATTCCGGATCAAAATTTCTAAAATCTTATCATCCTTCCAGCAATCATAGAATTTACTGTTTATTACAACAATTTGATTATTACACTGGTGTTTGTTACAATTATTTGCATAGATCCCTGTTTTCCCAACTTGACTTAACCTCTAAGAATATGAGGATCAAGCAGAACTTAATATTTCCTTTCTGGATATACAGATCTAATCATACTTACTTTGGTAGAGGGGAGGGTGCTGCCCACAGCTGAGGGGGCAACACTACTGCCCTCAATGGGCCTAGAAGGAAGGGCTGTCACCCCAATGGTGTCAAAGGATAGAGCATCATCAAAACACACAAACAAAAAACATTATTCTTCAGCCTTACAATCTAACAGAATCTGTTTTAGACTTGCTTGGAACATGTGATCTCTTTCCTCATTCTGATTTCTCCCTTTTGGAATAGGAATTTCTGCCCTATGCCTGTCTCCACCTTGTACTTTGAAAACAGATACCTTGTCTGGTTTCACAGGTTCACAGATGGAGAGGAATATTGCTTCAAGATGAATCATACTTAAGAGTCTCACCTGTGGCTGATTTAAATATTTAGGTAAGATTTTAGAGTTGATGCTGGAATGGTTCAATACATTTGGGGTTGTTGGGAATGGGATGAGTATACTTTGCATGCAGGAAAGACAGGAATTGAAACAGGGGAAACTAGAGGACAGAATGTCATTAGCTAAATTGTGTCCCTCCCCTGCCCCAAATTCATATGTTGAAATCCCAATGAAGTAAATGAGGTAATTAGGGTGGAGCCCTACCCATTCTAATTGGTGTCCCGATAAGAAGAGGGAGACACGAGGGATGGGTGGGCACAGAGAAAGAGAATGTGAGGACAGAGAGAGAAGGCCCCCATCTGCAAGCCAAGGAGAGAGGCCTCAGATTGAAATCAATCCTGCTGACACCTTGATCTTGGAATTCTAACCTCCAGAACTGTGAGAAACATATTTCTTTTGTTTTGTTTAAGCCACAGTATCTGTGAGATATATATATATAATTATATATGTATGTAATGCTATATATTATGTATCATGTATATGTATGTATATGTATATGTATCACATATATATGTATATATATCATGTAATATATATGGCATATACATATATATGGCATTACATATGTATGTATATATATCATGTAATATATATTACATATATATGATATATATGTAATGCCATATATATGTAATGCCATGTAATATATATATGTAAAATTATATATAGCAAACTGATATGCCTGCCATTTACATTATCCCTAAACTGCTACTAGCTGAGGATACATGCCACATTCCTTCAACTATAAGCGAACATCTGCTCTTTTCTCAGGGATTGTGTAATAAAGAACTTGGTCATGCCCAAAGAGTAGTCTGGTCTTTGCCCACAACTTCTGAGAAGTAATCATGTCTTTCCTGATAGAGAGCATCTTTGTTTAGGGCAAGGGATCTTAGGATGGGCCCAGCCATATCCAATAGTCTTAGGGTAAGGGCTGGCCATGCCAGAAAGACCAACCATGTGTTTTAGGGTGGGGACTTTGAATCACACAGAAGCAGAGATCAAAACACGGGCAATCAATCAATCAGCCATGCCTATGTAACAGAGCCCCAATAAAAACTCTGAACATTGAGGCTCAGGTAAGCTTCTCTGGTTGGCAATATTGTGTGTAATGTCACATATCAATGCTGGGAAGGTAATATGTCCTGAATCTACAGGAAAGGGGCAAAGGAACTGCATGTATGGAGCCCTCCCACACCCTGCCTTATGCATCTCTTCCTTTGGCTAATTTTAATCTGTATCCTTTCCTTGTAATAAACTGTAACCATGAGGATAACAGCTTTCAGGGAGCTCTGTGAGTCCTTTTAGCAAACCATGAAAACAAGAGTGTTTTTGGGGAACCCCAAACTCAAACTGATGTCAGAAGTGAAGATGGTCTTGGAGACTGTGCCCTCTCACTCTACAGGCTGGCTAACTCTGGCAGGGATAAAATCTCAGACATCAATACCTCTAATATTTTTTCTACCTACCTGAAACATTTAACCATGATTTTCTTCTCAATGCACCACAGCACACAGTCCTAATTTGCCTGGTAATTGCAGTGGTTCTAAAGTCAGGGCAATATTGTCCCTCACAGACTATTTGGCAGTGTCTAGACACATTTTTAGTGGTCTCAACTAAGTGCTGCTCCCAGCATCTAGTGAGGAGAGGCCAAGGATGCTGCTCAGCATGGCATGATGCACAGGACAGCCCCACAACAAAGAATTATCTGACCCAAATTATAAATAGTGTGAAGTTTAATAAACCCTTCATTATATACTTGACCATCACTGGGTGATCACCCAGATCTGAGATGACGTCTCTAGAAAACAGTGAGGAGATAGGACCCTAAATTACAAAGGGACAGTGTTTAAATGCCACATCCACAAAAACCACATTTGTTTGACACTGGGCAAACCATCCAAACCTTTGGCCCTCAATTTTCTCATTTGTAAAATGAAACTAATAATAGGATTTATTCCCCAGGATTGTTTACGGGAAAAATAAAATCATACATTAAAATCAGTTAGCAAAAAATTTGGACCAAAATGAGCACCAGCTGAATATTCACTACATGCCACTTAATTTTCCTTGCATAATGAAAGCCATTTTTAAAAAAAAATTTTTTTTTTGAACTGACTGGAACATTGGTAAAAACAGGTTCACAAATCAGGTTTTCTTGATTTGTTGCAGAACAGATATATGACTCCCGGATGTCATAAATCTGAGCTGCCAACGAATTAAATATTTCTTTCTTTGCATAATTTGTCTTCTGTACCCTGAGCATTTTTTCTTTTTCCTTATCATCACCACACATGGTAGCTTTTGTGCACGTCCATTTTCTATGAAGAAACAAAGTTTATATCACACATGAGAGTTATGATAGAAGCAATGACAAAGGACAAGAAACCAAGCAATCCAGAGCTGGCACTACTGAGCAATCCATGGAAAAACAAATTCCTCCTGTATGACCCATCTCCCAAAAGATTACAAATCCCCCATAATGAATGACTGAAATCATTCAGGTCATAGACCCATCTATGCATGTTATATCTGAGAACTGAAAAGCTTTAATTTTCTCCTTTTATATTGTCTTCCACCACTTTCCATCCATATGAATTCCTCATGCAAAGGACATAACTTTTCCCTCTTAGGCCCCAAAACCTATCATATGGCATGCTGTATGTATTAATTCATATCTTTTGGATCAATGGGAGAACAGATGGACAGATGGCCAAATGGATGAAAAGTGTTAACGGCAACTGGAGGAACAAATAAAAGAATGAATAAATGAATAATTAAAATGGCTTTTTTTAGCTTATAAACAGCGGTACTACCAATTTTTGCTTGAACTTATACAAAATTAAAATATGAGTGTTCTTACAATATATACACAGAACATAACTGTCCCACAACAGAACTTGGTTTACAGCCATACTCTGAACGAGGAATAAATGTACTCTCCCACTTTCATCAATGAATGATACAACCCAGAGCAGTAAAACAGGCTTGGTGATTGCTTAGGAATAAGCTACTTTCCATTTTGCAGCACAGGAATACATACTCCAGGTTAAAACATCCAGGAATATAGCAATATTCATACTTAATGGAAATATCTTAATCAGTCTCACTGGGCTAAAATCAAGCAGAGCTGGGTGCTTTTTTTGTGGATGTAGGGGAGAATCTGTGTCCTTTCCCATTTAGGTTATTAACAGAATTCAGTTCCTGGAGTTGTAGTACTGAGATCCCTGTTTACTTGCTGACTATCAGCTGAAAGTTGTTTCCAGGTTCTAGAGATCACACACATTCCTTGGCTGGTGACCGCTTTCCTCCATCTTCAAAGCCAGTAACAGTAGGTCAAGTCTTTATCATACTCAAGTGCATATTTCCTCCTTCTTTCATCTCATATCTCTGATCTAGCATGGAAAGGTTTCTCCGCTTTCAAGTACTTGTATGACTAGACTGAGCCCACTCAGGGGCCCAGGATACACTCCATCTCAGCATTCATATGTAATCATATCTGCAAAATTCCTTTTGCCATATAAACCAAGACAGTCATACGTTCAGGGGCTTAGAGCATGGACCTCTTTGGGGGGTTATTTTTTTGCCCACCCCATGATATAAAGATAGATATACAGATGAATGGAATAGAATTGTGAATCCAGAAATAAATCCTTCTACTTATAATCAACTGATTTCTGACAAAAGTGACAAGCCAGCTCACTGGAGGAAGCATAGTTTGCTTGAAAAATGACTCAGGAACAATCGCAAAAAGATGAACTTAGATCCTCAAGTTATACCATATATTAAAACAGACTCAAGGGGGATCATAGACTTAAATGTAAATGCTAAAAATAATAAAGTCTTTAGAAAATATAGGAGAAAATCTTTGAGACCTGGGTATGGTAAAAATTTCTTAGATATGACATCCAAAACACACAGTTCAAAAAAGAAAAAAGCTGTTAAGTTGGACCTCATTAAAATTCTAAACCTCTACACTTCGAACACCAACATTAGAAAAATGAAATGACCAGCAACAGTCTGGGAGAAAAAAATTGCAAAACACATATCCAGCAAAGGACTTGGCTCCATAATTTATAAATAACACTCACAACTCAATAATAAGAAGACAAAATTCAGTCAAAAAATGGGCCAAAAATATGACCACTTTGCCAAAGAATTTAGATGAATGGCTAATAAGTACATGAAAAGATGCACAACATCATGTCGGTAGTAAAATGCAAATGAAAACCACAATGAACTACCATTCCATACTTTCTAGAATAACTATACTATAAGAGACAGAAAATAACAAATATTGGTGTGGATATAAAGAAATGGGAAACCTCCTACATTACTGATAGAAATGTAAAATAGTACATTACTTTGGGAAACAGTCTGGTATCTAGCCAAGAGAAATGAAAGAGAAATGAAAAAAATACGTCCACACAAAGACCCAAACATGAATATTCATAGCAGCATTATTAAAAATGGCCCCAAAGAAACAATCTATATGTCCACCAACTGGTGAATGAACAGACAAAATGTAGTATTATGCATTCAGTGGAACACTGTTCAGTGATACAGAGAAACAACTACTGATAGGGGTTGTCAAGGATGAACCTCAAAAACATTATGCTAAGTAAAAGAAGCCAGACACAAAAGGCCACATATCACATGATTCCATGTAAATGGAATGTCCAGAAGAGGACAATTTAGAGGCAAAAAGTAGATTAGGGGCTGCCTGAAGCTGGGAGTAGGAATAAGGATTAACCATAAATGGCAGTGGGGATCTTACTGAGGGTGGAGGGATGAAAATGCTCTGAAACTTATGATGATGGTTGTACAACTCAATGAAGTTACTCTAAGTCATCAGACTGTATACTTGCAATGAGAAAACTATGCTGTGAAAAACATTCCTCCATAAAGTTGTTTAAAAAAACAACTTATAAAAATGAAAAACAGCCATGAAATCCATGAGAAGCATCCCAGTATGAAGCATGTAATCTTGGAAAATTATCAAAATTATGCCACGAACAATGAATTTAAGGATAAAAAAACTTCATTTCATCCAGACAAATTTAAAGAAAATGAACGACATAAAGTCAGCTGTCTAGTGGAATCTGGGAAGCTGTTACAATGAACTCAACTAGAAAATGGGGCACTTCCCTTCACGCCACTTTCTACACATGAAATACAGGAACATCCAATGAAGAGGGCTTAACTGGATCTCTTGTTCCATGGACATCTGAGCCCTTTTTATCCTGGCTTTCTAGATAACCACAGCTGACTGGATATACTGGAAAAGACACATTTCTTTGCTATTTTGACACCAGTTTGTATGGATGTGCTATAACTGTGTAAACATAATTACTCCCCAAACAAGAGTGGTGAACAGAGGACAGAACTCCTCAGCATAGGTCTCCCCAAGAAATCACAGATCAAGTCTTCTCTGTGGAACAGCTTCATTGAGTTTTCAGAGAAGTCATTCATTCATAACCCAGAGACCCTCTTTGAAGGGAAAGACAAATTATGCTATGATATGATTTGCATAAAGCAAAATACAGTAACATTTCACATGGGCCAGTAAACAATCTGTACAATTTTTACAGAAAAAAGGTAGACTTAGGAAAGTTTCCTGATTCAGAACCGAACAGTTTTAAGAAGTATTTCCCATTCACAAATGTGTTGAAACATTCCTCTCTTTAAATAGCAAATAGATAGATGAATTTAGATAAACATATTTAAATTCCCAGAGCAATCTTGAGGAGCTGCAACCATTTGGGAAAATGTCAAGAACACCCTCTGCTTGAGAAAACCGCTCTGCTATGCAAGATGGAGATTATCTCAAGGAAAATAGAAACCTTCTCAAAGAACCTTATTGAGTATCACATTTTTCCCAACTGTTGATTTTAGAGAATTTCACTTGAGACTTATTTCCACTCCGCCAACTAAATATAAATACCTCAGGCCAAGTGGATTAGGGGGAGAAAGCAAGTAAGTTGAGAAGACAGAAAATACTACAGGTTCACTTGACTCATAGCTTGAGCACTTCAATTCTCACTGAGAATTGATAACAAAATTTTTCAAATGAACTTTTACTATCAATACCAAAACAGTGATTTAAAAAAAAAATCTCAAAATGGATTAGCCACTTGAGTGTAAACAACTCTACAGGTTGACCTAACCCGGCTGGGTAGCGTAAGTAAAGAATTAAGTTCTCCTACAGCAGTTAAGAATAAAGTCACTTTGCAATAAAAAATAAGCTGTTGAGAAGAGAATCACAAATTCTATGAGAAAATTAAAGAAGAGTCATAAAAACCCCATGCTAAGCATAAAAATAAACAAGCAGGACTTCTCAGATATCTAAAATCATGCCAGAGTCATAAATAAAAATACTTTTAAGACTACAAAGCTATGCTCTTAGGATTCAGAGAGCACAACTGGGTTAAGTCTTAAGTAGAATCATGAGCTGGAAAGAAAAAAAAAAAAGAATCACACAAAGTGAAAGAAGACGCAGAAAAGCAATGACATGCGACAAAAAAAATTTACTTTAAATATTACCTTTTCACAGCTACTAAATGCTAAATGAAAGACATCTGGTTATTATAATGCAGAGACTTAAAACTTAGTGGCAGTTCAACCAGTGGAAACCTTACAGAATGTTTTGGTTTTGTTTTTTCTTTTTCTTTTTAATGCTCTGGACAAAAATCTGATAGCCATGGAAGCTCTATCAGAGCTCTATCTCAACTGGATCTTTCTCTTCCAGTAATGGCAGGACTCTTCAAAGTCTCGTGATGTGTTATACAACCAGGGCAGCCAGGTACAGCTCCAGTCCAGAGGGCCAGCCACATTATAGTCTAGCCAGCCATTATACTAGACTTACTCTTTCCATTTTATTTTACTGGGTAATGGAATCAAATCTCCATTTGCCCAAAGAACTAAAGGCCCAGGAGAGTGAAGGGGACTCACTTTAGTTCTTAATCTTAGAACTTTAGAGGAAGCTGAAGGAGTAGCATACACTTTCAACCAACTGAAGAGAGCTTGGTTAGAGTGGATGGGATG
This sequence comes from Phoca vitulina, assembly GCF_004348235.1. Lineage (NCBI taxonomy): Eukaryota > Metazoa > Chordata > Mammalia > Carnivora > Phocidae > Phoca > Phoca vitulina. Next base: position 23,798,377 of record NW_022589716.1, read on the forward strand.
GGGAAGGCTAGGGGGTCATTTTGTATCTTCCTTTCTCTGTGTGATTGTCTCTCTGATTTGGTCATAAAATAACATCTTAAAGTCCTACCCCTTAAAAAACATCACATGCCTACTTTTCATTAAGATGATTAATTATAGCATGCCTGGGTGGCTCAGTTACTTAAGCATCTGCCTTCAGCTCAGGTCATGATCCCAGGGTTCTGGGATCGAGCCCCATGTTGGGCTCCCTGCTCAGCAGGGAGCCTACTTTTCCCTCTCCCCCTGCTCATGTTCTCTCTCTCTCTCTCTCTCAAATAAATAAAATCTTAAAACAAAAAAGGATAATTAATTATACATTGCATAATGTACAGTATGAACTGAATAATATGATCAACACACAGTAATACAGATTTCATATATTTCATATGTATATAAATAACTTAAGCTTGGTCAAGGGTCCTGGGATCAAGCCCCGCGTGGGGCTCCCTGCTCAGCGGGAAGCCTGCTTCTCCCTCTCCCACTCCCCCTGCTTGTGTTCCCTCTCTCTCTGTGTCTCTGTCAAATAAATAAAAAAATCTTTAAAAATATATAAATAAATAAATGTAATTTATACATATTATTTATATATTTTATATATATAATTTAAAAGGCTATTTTTGTATCCAAGAGGTCAAGAAATTGACGAAATTTATTCATTAAGAATAAAGGCTTGTGCAGGGCGCCTGGGTGGCTCAGTTGGTTAAGCATCTGCCTTTGGCTCAGGTCATGATCTCAGGGTCCTGGGATCAAGACCCTCATCGGACTCCCTGCTCAGCGGGGAGCCTGCTTCTCCCTCTCTCTCTGCCCCTCCCTGTGCTCAGGCTCACTCTGTCTCTCTCTCTCTCAAATAAATAAAATCTTAAAAAAAAAAAAAAAAAGAATAAAGGCTTGTGTCTGCCAAATTTGTCTAGTTACCTAGCAAATATTTAGACAAAATAATGATAAAAATATATGTTTTCAAAATGCCTTAGATTGGCTTATCTGAAAAATAAGAGCATATTTTTTTAAAGGATATGCCAAGTATATTCTGTATTTTAGGGTGTAATCTCTGGTAAGCCAGGATGAGAGGGACGGAGCAGAGAGGCCAGCAGGAAGGAAAGGAATACAAAGCAGTATGTTGTTGCCAAGTTGGCCAGGGCTTCAGCAGAGAGTACCAGATGGTTCGCTGGTCCTAGAAGATGGGATGTCACCAGAGAGGCCAGAGAAACCACTGTGTCTAAGAGCAATCCATGAGGTAGGAGACAGGGAGAAGACAGGAAGGAAAGGCACACAAACGTTTTAGCTGCTGGATTTCTGTGTCTTCTGTCTCCTTTTTTTCATAGGCCAAAATTTGACAAGAACTGATGAGAGGAACCTGACCCTCAGAAGGTCTGGTGTGATCGTGAAAGGCAAGGGAAGCAAAGGCAAAAATGAACTATTGGGACTTCATCAAGATAAAAAGCTTTTGCAGAGCAAAGGAAAACAGTCAACAAAACCAAAAGACAACTTACAGAATGGGAGAAGATACTTGCAAATGACTATCAGATAAAGGGCTAGTATCCAAAATCTATAAAGAACTTACCAAACTCAACAGCCAAAGAACAAATGATCCAATCAAGATATGGGCAGAAGACATGAACAGACATTTTTCTAAAGAAGACATCCACATGGCCAACAGACACATGAAAAAGTGCTCAACATCGCTCGGCATCAGGGAAATCCAAATTAAAACCTCAATGAGATACCACCTCGCACCAGTCAGAATGGCTAAAATGAACAAGTCAGGAAACAAAAGATGTTGGCAAGCATGTGGAGAAAGGGGAACCCTCCTATACTGTTGGTGGGAATGAAAGCTGGTGCAGCCACTTTGGAAAACAGTATGGAGTTTCCTCAAAAGTGAAAATAGAGCTACCCTATGACCCAGCAATTGCACTACTGGGTATTTACCCCAAAGATACAAATGTAGTGATCTGAAGGGGTACATGCACCCCAATGTTTATAGCAGCAATGTCCATAATAGCCAAATTATGGAGAAAGCCTAGATGTGCATCAACAGATGAATGGACAAAGAAGATGTGGTATATATATACAATGGAATATTATGCAACCATCAAAAAGAAATGAAATATTGCCATTTGCAATGAAGTGGATGGAACCAGAGGGTATTATGCTAAGCGAAATAAGTCAATCAGAGAAAGACAAGTATCATATGATCTCATTGATATGAGGAATTTGAGAAACAAGACAGAGGATCATAGGGGAAGGGAGGAAAAAATGAAACAAGATGAAACCAGAGAGGGAGACAAACCATAAGAGACTCAATCTCAGGAAACAAACAGGGTTGCTGAAGTGGTGGGGGGTGGGTGGGGGGTGGGAGGGCTGGGTGATGGACATTGGGGAGGGTATGTGCTATGGTGAGCGCTGTGAATTGTGTAAGACTGATGAATCACAGACCTGTACCTCTGAAACAAATAATACAAATTATGTTAAAAAAAAAAAAAAAGGAGGAAGGGGAAAATGAAGGGGGGGAAATCGGTGGGGGAGACAAACCATGAGAGACTGTGGACTCTGAGAAACAAACTGAGGGTTTTAGAGGGGAGGGTGATGGGGGGATGGGTTAGCCCGGTGATGGGTATTAAGGAGGGCACATTCTGCATGGAGCACTGGATGTTACACGCAAACAATGAATCATGGAACACTACATCAAAAACTAATGATGTAATGTATGGTGACTAATATAACATAATAAAATAAAATTAAAAAAAAAAAGAAGGTCTGGTGTGGTTCAGCTTGGGCCTCAGAGGGGACAGAGGGGGCCCACCCATGCCTGCAAGGTGGGGGAGCCACAGGGGAGGCTACAGCTCTACAAGAGGGTCCAGAAGCCCGTGGCTAAACTGTGGTTCATTCCAAAAGCTAAAATTTATATCATGATATCTTAAAATTTTCTAAAAAAAAAAAGAGTAATTATAAATTTCAGTATGTTATATGTGGTATCAGAATTTATATTGAAATAAAGCTGAAAATAAAATAGTTTCACTTCCTCATTAACCAATCTTTTTACAATTCAGTTTTCAGGAGGATGAGGGGTCCAAGTTCACAATTTATAAATCATGGCAAAATGAGGCAATTATGAGATTAAGAGTAGAAGAATTTAGAATGTCAAGTGGCATTAATTTAAGTGGAAATAAGTTCTCTACACCTAATTTAATTAATGCCAAGTGCTCGTAGAACTTTGTTTTTCTGCAGTGAAACTTGAAATTGGATAAGACTAACATAGTAATCATAGTCTAATACTCTGCCCTTCAGAACTACAGGTTTTATTTTTCACCATTAAGAAAACCTCATCACTTACATTGCGTGTAATATACAATCCGGGGGTAGGGGGATACAAACAGATTTTTTTTTTTTAAAGATTTTATTTATTTATTTGAGAGAGAGAATGAGATAGAGAGAGCATGAGAGGGGAGATGGTCAGAGGGAGAAGCAGACTCCCTGCTGAGCAGGGAGCCCAATGCAGGACTCGATCCCGGGACTCCAGGATCATGATCTGAGCTGAAGGCAGTCGCTTAACCAACTGAGCCACCCAGGCGCCCCACAAACAGATTTTAATAAGCTTACTGCAGCTAAATCACAAACCAAGAAACCTCCAAAAGGGGCTGTGGCCTGGTTCATTCCCACCTGATAAGAAAGACTATTCTGGGAGCACAATGCTATTCCATAATGCTATTCCCTTGATCTAGCACTTCAAGGCTTTCAAACAAATCAGAATGTTGTTAGAAAAATAAAATTTGAACACAGTATGGGAAATGGAGTCCATGCCAATTGTCTCCCAGATTTCAATGCCATCCTCTAAGAACCATGTTAGTACTAAAAAAAAAAAAAGAAAGAAAAAATTGTATAACACATGACATTGAGTAGCAAGTAAAATTGTGCCTAGTATTCTGAGAAAAGCAGATGTATTACAAGTATTTAAGTCATAGGTGTGAGCCAGTATAACACAAGACTTTGAAAAACCAGGGCAGTAAAAGAGAAAGCATAATAGAGAAAGAAATAGAGAAAGAGAGAGAGGAAGGAAGGAAAGAAGGAAGGAAGGAAGGGAGGGAGGAAGGGAGGAAGGGAGGGAGGAGGGAAGGAAGGGGGAGGGAGGGAAGGAAGGAAGGAAGGAAGACACAGAGAGAGGCACACAGAAAAACGAAAGAAAGAAGAAAGGAAAAAGAAGGAAAGGAGGATGGGGGGAGGAAGGGAGGGAAAAAGGGAGGGAAGGAGGGAAGAAAAACCATCAAACTAGAATATGCTCTGGCAAATCTCAATATATTGGATGTCTTATAATTTTGTACAACCTTACTTTACTCAATCCTTATTTAATTCCACTAATGCCATATGAATATACAGACCTTTGAACAACATGGGGATTAGGGGCACCAAACCTCTACATAGTCAAAAATCTGCATATAACTTCTACTCCCCCCTAAACTTAATTACTAAAAGCCTAGTGTTGACTGGAAGCCTTCTGATAACATACACAATTGATTAATACATATTGCGTATGTATTAGGTACTGTATTCTTACAATACAGTAATCTAGAGAAAGAAAATATTAAGAAAATTGTAAGAGAGAAAAAACACATCTATAGGACTCTACTGCATTTATCGAAAAAAGCCATGTATAAGTGGACCCACTCATTTCAAACCCATGTAGCTCAGGAGTCAACTGTATTACAAGAGTTTAAAAAAGCCAGACTTCCTAGAATAAAGCATATTGAGGTTGAGCAGCAGCCCAGAGAGAGCATCTTTCCCCCTGTCCATGATAATTCATTCGTATCACAGGCAGACACTGCAAACCCAAATCTTAACCATATGCCAGACTTTTCTAGTAGGATCACTGTGCTCTTGTTCTGTAGAGCGCACTGGCTAAGACCATAGGCTCTGCAGCCAAACAGAACTTTGTTTTTATTTATTTACTTATTTTTGTTTATTTGAGTATAGTTGACACATAGTTACAATAGTTTCAGACGCAGGAATTTTATTTTCATTTATTTGATGTTTGGTGTAGGGCCAAGGTCTTTATTTCCTCATCTGTAAAATGGGTGCTATAGAAGTCTGCAGAAAATCCCACCTTACAGGGCTCTGTTAAGTGTTAAATGAAATAAGGAATGTAAAAGCATACAGTATCTGATAAGTGGGAAGTGCTATGGCTTCTTTTACTAGGATGTGGCCTAATCTAAAGCAGAAGATTTCCCCCCAGGGCATACAAGAAAAGAGCACAATTTTTATAATCTAAAGACCAAGATTTAAATGTCAAATCTGTACATAGTCAGACAATTTTCTTTTACTTGCTGTCACTGTCTATAGTGGGTTGAATGATGGCTCCCCAAAAGAAGGAATTGGTGAATGTCAGGTTACTTGGAAAAAGCGTCTTTGCACTAAGTTGAGGATCTCCAAATGAGATCATTCTGGATTAGGCAAGTGAGCCCTAAATCCAATGACAAGTGTCTTTATAAGAGAAAGGCAGAGAGAGATTTGAGGCACAGAGAAACAGAGGTGAGAGCAACGTGAAGAAAAAGAGACTGGGTTGACGCATCTATAAACCCAGGAATACCATGGATGGATGGCAGACGCCACAAGCTAGCAAAGTAGCATGGAAAAGACAGAATTTCCTTCAGAACTTCCAAAAGAAACCAATCCTGGCAACACCCTGACTTCAGACTTCCGGCCTCCAGAACTGTGAGAGAATCCATTTCAATTGTTTTAAGCTACCCATTTTGTGATCCTTTGTTACAACAGCCCTAGGAAACCAATGAAGTGTCCAGGTATACTTAAATCCAAAGTGTGTTCTCATCAGACTGCATGAACTCAAAGGTAGCGATGTTCAAGAAGGGATCTAATAGGATGTCTGGCATGGGAATGACCCTCAGTAAAAGCGAGCTTCCCTTCTACTGCCATGTGCTCTCAGTCCAGCCATGTACTTCAACTTCGACTTTGGGCTCCCAAACCATCTACCATGGAGAAAACCAACCATTTCCCAAGAAGAAACTATGTAGACTATGCCTGGCCAGGGCAATACAGATCCAGCCCTCTCCCTGACCAAAAGGCCACTGTGCCATATTTTTTTCTCCTGACTTTAGCCCCTTACTGCCTGCAGTGCTTCTTCATTAACCACTGCCTGAAACTGCCCCCCACCTGACCCACCCTCTGTATCTTCAGACCCCTGGTTGTCTGCACTCCTGGATTTGGCCCCCTTGGAAGGCAATAAAGCCTTTAAGTTTTTCTTTGCTTCATAGTTCTTTTCAGAGTTTTTATATTCATGAAATTTCATTCAATCTTCACCACACCCTATGAAGTAGACATATTATTTTACTAATATTGCATATGATTCAAGAGCTTTAAGCAGTAATGTGACTTTCCCAAGTCACAAGGCACCAGAATTAGAAGGAATGGAACAAAAATTGTGATTATCACTCCTAAATCCATGTTTTATTTTGTTTCAACTATGTTTACAGATGCACCGTTTGCTTAAATAAGAGTCAATAAATGTCCGATGTAAATAAATTACATGTGGACCCTTAAAGATGAAAAAAATATTTTATAAAGAATCAATTATCCAGAACAGCACAAAATACACTGGATAAAGACAAGAGATGACTAGAAGACAGAGCAGACTCTGATATATAAAAGGAATCGGGGTAAAAAGTCTAGCAGAATAGCACGAGGAAGCAAACAAAATCACTCAGAGGAGTGATAACTCCTGATTTATTAATACAGACATTGGAAAAATGCCCAAAGATGACGGTTGAGGGCATTCTCAAGGAGACAAATTGTGAAATTTCTTTCACAAAGAAGAAGCCATTGGAGATCTGTGTACAACTTTGCACATATTATTTGTGTGCTGGCTACAATATAAAGGAGGCTACTCATATCTTCAAGGAGCCTATAATCTAAGCTCGTATGTACAAAGAGCTACAATATGCAGCATCCATCTAGGTCTCAAATAATATGATATAAACTTTATAATAGGATACTTCTTGCTATGTCTCTATCAGAATTAGAGAATTAGTACTAATCTCCAAAAGATGGTAGACATGCTGATAAAAACAATATGAATGACAATACACATTTTCAGAGAAGATATGGGTAAACAGGCACATGTTCACATTCACTTTGACTAAGAGTGATTCAATTATCACTTTGATTCAGACTCTACACTGATCCGGGGCACCTGAGTGACTCAGTCAGTTGAGTGTCCGACTCTTGGTTTCGGTTCAGGTCATGATCTTGTGGTCATGAGGTCAAGCCCCATGCTGAGCCCTGCATCAGGCTCAGTGCTCAGTGGAGTCTGCTTGAGATTCTCTCCCTCTGCCCCTCCCTTGCTCTCTTTCTAATAAATAAATCTTAAAAAAAAAAAAAATGTGTACACTGATCCAACCTCTCAGAGGCAGTAAGTCTCAAAAGACTGTCAAAAGTCACATCCTCAGCAACCAGCAATTCTACTCCTACAAGACTTATCACCGCAGTGAAGAGGATACATGAACGAAGGATGTTCATGGCAGGGTTGCTTATAATAGAAGGAAAAATGCAGTCATCTTTAATGTTTTAGAAAACAGGACTGGTTAAATAAGAGTGTAGCTAATAATGATTTTGTATATATTTATGGTAAAGAGCTTTCTAATCCTTGAGAAGAAAAGATGATCACGACACCTTAAGTAAAATGGGTAGGTAAGTCCATTACAAGCCACACTTCGTGGCTGTGTAAATGCACTTACATATCTGGAAGACCAGAAACCAGACTGACAATAGTGGAAATCTCTGGGTGAGATAATTCTAATTGCTTTTTTTTTTTAATTCAGGGGGAGAAGTTGAATTATCCCTCAAGTTAAATTGAGGGGAAAATAAATTAATTAAAACATAATGAGAGATATGGGGTGCCTGGGTGGCTCAGTCAGTTAAGCGTCTGCCTTCAGCTCAAGTCATGAGCGCAGGGTCCTTGAGATGGAGCCCCACGTTGGGCTCCCTTTTCAGCGGGGAGTTTGCTTCTCTCTCTCCCCCTGACCCCCTGCCTGCTTGTGCTCTCTCTCTCACAAATAAATAGAATCTTAAAAACAAAACAAATATAACGAGAGATACATTCTCAAATTGGCTTTGTCTATTCTTCCAGCCGGTATCTGCTGAGTGCCTCCTCAGAGCACTGTAGGAGACATACACAGGCTGGCCAAAGCTCTGAATCTGAAATGAATCCTGAAACCACCAGTGGAGACATTCCCTTGATTAACTACTGATATTCTCTCAACTTCCACGGTGAGAATGTTATCCGTGGGTCACAAAATTTGGAACTGGTTCATCTTCTAAAACCTACCATTGGTCAGTTTTAAACACAATCCAGTTGAACATTACAGAGTGTCCATCATAATTTCACAACTGAGTTGTCAGAAAGAAAAAAAAATATCTACTGCACTTGGAAATGCCAAGTGTACCCAATAAATGTCAAATAAAATTGAATTGTTTGCAGGAACTTATGGGTGTGTGAATGGGAAACCCAGGCAAGACCCTCTGAGAATGAGATCCTATGTATTTGGTTGAGTCTGTGCTCCTGAAACCCAGGGTTTTTTCTCCCTCCATGACACCCTGCATAGTCAACCATGCTACCTTCCTCTGAAGAGAACTTTATCCTTTAAATACTTGGCTGTCCAGCCACTCTGCTGATAAACACATTTCTCACACGCATATCTCTGTGCAGCGATCTGGGGAAGTTACTAAGGCATGCAACCAATGCTGTTTAACACATTCTTAAGACTTTCCCATGGCAGTCTTTTCTCAAAAGCAGACTCCAAAGATGGAGCCAAATTAATAAGGCAGAGGACCAAAAGTGCTGAGTACATGGCTGTTTTCTTTAAGCTGAACAGATCTTGACGACTAGATGTGGCACACACACGTCTGTAGTCAACATAATGTACTCTCTTCTGCCACATTTGTCAGAAGGACTGGGAAGTCTCTCAATCACAAACTTACTTTCTCAGGACTCTTACTTTTTTCTCTAAGAGATTAAATGTTCAATTTTTTTTTTAAAGAGAAGGGCATGCAATAAAGTGATTCTTTGCTTTAACGCAACCAATATTTACTGAGCACTTCCCTGTGTCAAGTTCTTTGTACCAGGGATGCAATGGCGAATCCTGAGCCCTGAACTTTTGGAGCTCAAAATCAAGTTAAAGAGACTGATGAGAAACAAAGACAAAACAGCATATAATGAGGAAAGTGTCTGGAGTGGTAGCATCTCAAAGGGACACCTAACTTGAACATGGAAGGTCAGAGAAGTTTCTTGCAGTATAGCCTAAGAAGTGAGGTGAGCACTAATATACCAAAGGAAGTGAAGAATAATGTGTATGCAAAGACCCAGAGGTATTTAAGAAGCTTATAGGTTCAGTCAGGTAAAGACGGCTTGTACCAATATGGTTAACCATCACACATGCATTTAAGGTGTAGAAATGGTGAATGAGTGAATCATCAGTTCACTTCAAAAAACCCGGAGAATTAAACATTAACTTACAACACCCAAATCAGGAGACCAACTAAGGAAGTCTGCTTGTCTCTCAAGGTCAATCATACTAAGGATGTCCTTTAAAAATTATGCACATAACACTTGATAGTAAGTACTAGAGATATTCTGCAACGTGCATGACATATCAAGACACCACACATACATTTGTGTGGAATGGCATTCCACACCCTCAAAACCACCTTTTACATGAGACATTGTTTCTCCTGAAACACAGTTCTCTACATCCATTCATTCTGATATTCATTCTCTTCTGTCAAACTTCCATCACCTTCATCAGTAACTAGACTGTGTTCTTTTGCTGTTGTAACAGATTATTGCAAACTTAGTAGTTTAAACAATACTCATTTATAATCTCACAGTGTTGCAGGGCTGACGTCTGGCACAGTGTGACTGGTTTCTCTGCTCAGAGGCTCACTGGGCTAAAATCAAGGTATTGGCCAGTTCTTAGATATTTACTTGGGGTTCAGGGTCATCTTCCAAGCTCACTGCTTACTGGTTCCAAGGGTAGTTCCTTACCCTTATTGGACTGAGGTTTTCATTTCTTCGGCAACTGGCTCTTCATCTTCAAGGCAAAAGAGTGCAGCAAATCCTTCTCATGCTTCAAATCTCTCTGACTTCTTCTGCTACACCACTAAATTCCTCTTCTGCCTTCCCCTTCTGCTCATAAGGACTCATGTGATCACACTGGGTCTACCAAGTTAATCCAGTATTCTCCCTATCTTAGGGTCAACTGATTAGTAACCTTAATTATATCTGCAAAGTCCCTTTTGCCATGTAATGTCACATAATCATGGATGCAACAATAGGAGTGAAGGTCATGGGGCCAAAATTCTGCCTACCATACTATCCAAGAGAATTAAAGATATATTCCACACAAAGATTTGCACATACATGTTCCTAGCAGCACTAACCACAACAGATAAAAATTCAGAACAACCTATATGTCCACTAGCTGTTGAGTCAATATACATAATGTGATATATCCATACAATGGAACACTATTCAGCAACACAAAGAACAAACCACTAATATATTCAATGACATGAATGAACCTCAAAAACATTAAACTAAGTGAAAGAAGCAAGAAACAAGAGACTTCATATGTTGTATGATTCAATTTGCAGAAAAGGCAATACTGTAGGGACAAAAGGAAATTAATGGGTCTCTATGGCTGGGAATGGGAACAGGATTAATAGTAAATGGACATGAAGGATATAACTGGAAGGTGAAAACATTCTAAAACCAGACTGGGATGAAGGTTGCATAGCTTGATATATTTATTACTAAAACTCATTGAACTATATACTTGAAATGGGTGAATTTTATGATATATAAAATAGGACTCCATACACTTGTTAAAAAAATTAAAACTAAATAAATAAAACCATTGCAAAATGGTTCCTCTGTTCATGCGAATTGAAAGGTAGCATCCCTCCAATGGCTTACAAGGTCCTACATGACCTGTATTCCCAGTGCCTCAACATGACCTCATTTCCTACTGCGCTCTTTTTCCAGTTAGTCCATTCCTCCCATTCTGACCTTACAGATTCCTCTACACACATTCCTGCCTCAGGGCCTTTCAGTTTATCCTATCAATCGAACCCTGTGAGTTAGCCTGTCAAAGAGGCTTTGGATCCAGCTCTCTCTTGAATCAGTTCTGAATCAACATGGTCTTGACCATGGAAGGAACATGAGGACACTCACTGCTTCCCTCTGCTTCTCTTTGCTCTCCTACAGTGAAGAGGAATATATAATGAAAAATGATCACACTGTGAAAATCAGTGCAAGTCGAGCATTGTGATACTTAGAGAGCAGGCAAAGGACATTCTTCAGAACAGGGCTACTCCATCATCTGTCACCAGCTGCCACTGGATGCCAATAAGCTGTTGGAATATAATAGCTGACTACATCAAGAATGCACAAATCACTGCCATGCTGAAACGCTTTCTCCCTGCTGCCACTCTTACTCCCCTGTCCAGTATGAGTCCTGCTTCATTTCAATTACTTCCATGATAGATTATCCTCAACACTTGCAAAATAATGGCAACATTAACCAACCTATATCCTTAACTAACAAAAGGTCACCCTCACTTTATGAGAACTGCTTGTGCAATAAAATAAACCGCAATGTAATTCCAAAAGAAACCATTATTTCCACTTTCTAAATCAGGCTTTCTTTTCTCTCTCTCTTTCTCTCTCTCTCTCTCTTTCTGTAACAAGAATAGAGAATACTACTTGTAATGCTCAAGATTTCCTCAGAGGCTGTAACTACTGACCATCAGGACAGGCTCTTTCCTTCTTACTATGGCCAAACCTCTCACCAGATTCACAGGACTAAAACTTCAGAACTCAGAGAACAGTACTAGTTAACCTCAGAAAGCTGTTGTACAATTTCTCAACAAGTTGCATGAGACAAAATTCTCTTTTTGCAAATGAAGTGCTTTATTTAAAAAAAGTGAGCTATTAATAATAATGAAATTTATTGATTTTGAGAGATCAGAAACAAGCAAGCTTTGTATCAGAGTCCAATATGCCAATCTCAATCCCCAGGCAATTAATCTACTTCCCCAATTGATCTGATTTCCATGACCCCAATTTTTTAATACTTCCAATGAGTATTTTAAAGAAGATAAGGACGTCTCTGGATTTTCCTATTTTTATTTGCTCTGTTAGATGACCTTTTCAATTGCTCTAGAACATTCTAAGGGGCTTTTTTTTGTTATGATGGCAACGCAGTATGAAGATTAGGAATACACACCGAGACAGGCACAGGTTCAGATCCCAAATCTGACATTACAACACCCAGAGATTTAAGGTCACACAACTAGTAAATGACAGGAGAGGGGTTTGAACCAACACAATCTGGCTCCAGGGTCTACGTGCTGAGTCAGAACTCTAAGCTGCCTCTCATTTTCTACTATGACTACCACTCTTCTACCAGCACCACCAACATCCCCATTGTCACTATCAGAGAGCCACAGTATAGACAATAATTAATACCATTTTTAAATTAATCTAGTCAAACTCTGAAAAGCCACACTCAGCAAAGGCCATCCAATAAAAAGTCACCACATGCTTTCATTTTTCTAATGCCATTCCAGTGAAGTAGAGAAGAAAATGTCATAAACCTCATTTTACCGACTGGGGAACTGAGCTAAAAATGATTAAGTCTTCTAGCATCACCTGATGACTGAGAGGTAGAGGGAGACTAATGAAGCTCAACTCTATTCACCTAGTATTATCACTCATCTTAAAAATATTTAAGCTTCCCAAATGAAACTAGGGAGGACTGTTTCCAGCCGTCTGATCTACCTGGAGAAAAACAAGGCTGGGCTGGCTTGCTAAGCACATTGGAATAAATAAAATATGAAGACATGAGTAAGGGCCTATCATAAAGAATTCCCACATTGTGTCTGCAGTCAGCATAATAACTGTGGCGTTTCTTATCGTTTTGCATTCAGCCTGGGTAATTCAGTGACACCTTAAAAGTGACAGATGAACATGAAAAAGAGCTGACATCTCTTGCAAGATTTGAGGAGATGCCAGAAGGACCCTAGCAAAGTACAGTGACAGCTGCAAGGGAGGATGACAGAGCTTAAAAAGCAACTAACCACTTACTTTTTTTAGGTTTAATTTTTGCACAAAAACACAACAGAAACAACATGAGATGGTAATGACAGGAAAAAAGTCAATAAACTATTTTTTTCTTTTTTTTTTTTAAAGATTTTATTTATTTATTTGACAGAGAAAGAGATAGCAAGAGCAGGAACACAAGCAGGGGGAGTGGGAGAGGGAGAAGCAGGCTTCCTGCCAAGCAGGGAGCCCGATGTGGGACTCGATCCCAGGACCCTGGGATCATGACCTGAGCCGAAGGCAGACACTTAACAACTGAGCCACCCAGGCGCCCTTTTTTTTTTTTTTTTTTTTTTAGAGAGAGGGAGAGGAAGGGGCAGAGGGAGAGAGAGAATCTTAAGGAGACTCCGCACCCAGCGCAGAGCCTGACGCGGGGCTCGATGTCATGACCCTGATCATGACCAGAGCCAAAATAAAGAGTCGAATGCTTAACCGACTGAGCCACCCAGGCGCCCCAAAGCCCTTCTTAACTGAACAGTGAATGTGTCTAAATCTGGCCATAACCAAAATGAATGAAAGTCAAACATGCCAGTGATGCTCACAGTCTCCATTCTATCGTTCTTTGGCAAATATGTTTATCTGACTATTCAAAACACTCAAGAGAAGAAGATTCTTAAAGATTCCACCAGACTTTTACTTAGGGAGGCCCTAAAAAGCTCCAGAGCTTTATAGTACTTACCTAAAAGTCTGCTACAAGCGTATTTGCCAACATTTCACTAAAACAAACATCTTAAAATTAATAAATTACCTGTCAACTCCCATAAAAACAGATGGTCACTTGGAGACAGGAGAAGATGTTATCATTCTGTTTTACACAGCTGTTCAGACTAGAAAAAGATCATTTCATTTTCTATAACATAGGAAAAACCCTGCCTAAGATTTCCAATATTATGCATAAAAATGAAAATTTCATGCAGCTGTTTCTGTATTACACATCTGGTTATTGCTGAGGAAACATTTTTCATAGTAAAATAACGTCATTATAATAAATAAAAACCAAAATTGGTCTGTTTGTTTTCTCTTAATAAACATCAAGCTATTTCTCAATGCTTTGCTATCAAAAGATTTTAAATTGCTGGGTATTCCTACACTGGGACATTCTAATATGCTATATAACCCAATTAAGAACCTATTAGCCATCTATTATCAGTGACAAAGTGCACACAGACAAATATCTGATACCACAACTGTTTCTTCTTGTTACTCCTTTCAAGAAGGTGTTTTAGGGACGCCTGGGTGGCTCAGTCGGTTAAGTATCCGCCTTTGGCTCAGGTCATGATCCCAGGGTCCTGGGATCGAGTCCCACATCGGGCTCCTTGCTTGGCAGAGAGCCTGCTTCTCCCTCTACCTGCTCTGCCTGCCGCTCCCCCTGCTTGTGCTCTCTCTCTCTGACAAAAAAAATAAATAAAATCTTTAAAAAAAAAAAAAAGAAGGTGTTTTAGAAGTTTTATCAGAAATCTAACCCATGAAACAATAAGTCAACACAACATTAATGTCACACATCTGAAATGAGATTTTGATTTGTTAGTCTCCAACACATTACTTACATTACTATAAATCGCATGAAGATGAAGACATTTGGCACCTAAGAATAGTTATGAAATAACCAACACCACGAGCATGCCTGTATTTATGCTCCGAGCTCTCTTGGTTCTATATTTTTAGCAAAAGACATGAAATTTGATAGCTAAATATATGACCACTTTTTTCACAATACTTGCCAGGAGCACCAATGCTTAAGTCTTTGAAATGCCCACAAAATATGTCTGTGACATTCAACTATTGTTAGACAGGGGGGAATCTGTATGGCAGGGGGATTCATTTAAGATTGGCAAAATAATTAAAATGGTGACAGGCCACTTTGAGTTAACTGTTAGGTAGTGAACTGCATCGGGAAGTTTTACTATCACTCCCCTGTTCAATATCTTCCAAAGGAGCCTACAGAACAAATTCAAACCCCTTAGGGAGCCAACAACACCCCAGTGGCCTCCTAGACCCTTTTTTTTCCAACCTCAACTTTACCCAAGCCTCCATGGTCTCTTTCTGTCCTTTGAAGCCACCAAGCTCAAGGCCATTAGCTATGTGTCCCACCTGTTTGGGACACGCCCCCCTAAGATCTTCTTTATAGCTGTACAGCATTCATATCACAAATGTCACTTCCACAGAGAAGGAAGCCTTCCTTGACCATCGACCGTGATCCCACCCTTCAATCTCTAGCCAACAACCTCCTCTCTTATTTTCTTTACAGCACTGATAGCCTTCGGACATTATTTTGTAATTATTTATACGTTTATTTTCTATCTCCTCCACCAGAACTTAAAGCTCTTCCCAAGAGATGTCTTATTCACAGCTATATCTCTGGCACCAAGTACCTACACATATCAAATATATGCTGAATGAAGGAACTAACTTTGTTTTTCACTGAACTAATAATGTGATCAAAGTGGCCAAACAATCCATTTGAACCCAACCTGTGTCTTGGCTATCCCTCCACTGGCCTTATAATTAGACTTAATCATAGGATGGGGTGAGGAGTCATGAAGCCAAAAGGACATGCCCAGAGCCTATTCTGTTGAAGTTTCTGCCCAAATGGTCCCCCAGTGTGGGCCTCTTCTTGAGATCTGGTCTTCCAAGGGACGAACGCGGGGCCCTCTATGTACACTCCTAGGCTGAAGGTCTGGCCAAGGGATGGCTATTTGCAGGAGAGGTGGATGGATCTGCACATGAATGCAAATGAGGCACCTCACAATACTGAATGGCGTAGGGTGACAAGAAGAAGCACAGGCTAGGGGCGCCTGGGTGACTCAGTCGGTTAAGCGTCTGACTTCAGCTCAGGTCATGATCTCAGGGTCCTGGGATTGAGCCCTGCGTCGGGCTCCCTGCTCAGTGGGAAATCTGCTTGTCCTTCTGCCTCTCCCAGTGCTCATGTGCTCTCTCTCAAATAAATAAAATCTTAAGAAGAAGAAGAAGAAGCACAGGCCAGGGGTTGGTAATCCCCATGCTGCACATTCTTGCATGGAACTCCACAAAGTCCAGTAATGGGAAATTCAGATCAGGCCTTCCAGGTCATTATGAAATTATTTTTGCCAAGGTAAGACATTTTATTCTATTGTGGACATATTTTAGCCCATTTGATAGACTGTTAGCTTGATTTACAACTTTGTATTTGGAACATATGGGAAGCAGGCCTCTATTTGTACTCTTGCTCCCTGTCCTACAAATGTTGGGGGTGGGCTTGTAGGTTCTTGATCCTGTCCCCTGAGTTCTCTGAGTCTCTTTCCTCACTAGAAAAAGAGAAGTAATTCCTATCCTGCCAACACTTCATATTATGTAAAGAACAAATGAGATCATCCATAAAAATCTATAGAAATCATAATTTAAAAATATTTGTATTATGTTCCTTCCCACATGCCTCCCTATATATTCCAGCAAGTGAGGACAATGACAGTTTCCACTGCCAATCTCAGACCTTCTGTGGCTTTTGAGAAACTTCTGAGCTAGATAGAGTTTTGCTTTTCATTTCATTTTTTTCACAGTGTTAGGTATTCATAAAATTATTTCCCTAACCTGCAAAGTTTCACATCCTTCCAGGAGAAAAAAGATATCAGACTGCCTAAGAGTTTAGACATTAAAAGAGAAAACTTTCTACAAAAAAAACAACTTCTAGAATTATTCACAGTTATTTATAGCTATAGAGTCATGCCAGCTGAAAAATGCCTCTTCTACTATTTAGCCCTCTGAATACAGATCTGTTTTCCAGGAAAAGCACATAATATACATGAGTGTTGTGTACTTATTGATCTCTAATCAGTTGTTAGAATGAACTGAACATGAAGTACACCCCTGGGGCTGTTTTAGATCTACCAGACGCTGTCTGTCCAGAAGCCTCTCCTCCCATCCCAAAGAAAGGATGATCTCAGAGATTTAATAAATCAAGAGCACAAACAGAACATATAAAGAAGCTAGGATAAATAAAGAGAAACTCAAAAACTTAAAGAAAGCACAAAAGTAAGCTGGCCAGAATGCAGTAAAAGTTAAACTCTAGCCCATACAGGACAAGGGAAAACGGAAAAAGATTTCAGTGCACTAAGGTTCAAAAAGGCTGCATTTTAGATGATAAAAACCATTTTACAGAATGCATTAAACTCATCAAATGGAGTACACTAACCACTATTAGAAAAACCACAAATTGCCAAAAGTAAATAATGAAAATCTTTATCAAAGTGCCCTTTAGAAGTTTATCACAACATAAACTTTTCAATTTTCTAAATAACCAGGTATTTTTAGCTCATCAGTCAGGACTAAAAATCAAGTAAATTCAGCAGAAAACTTACCTGTAAATATTAACAGCAATAATAATTAAGAAAGCTCAAATTCACTGAGTTGTTATAATTTCCATGCACTGATCCAATTGTGTTAACACAATGAGTATCACAATTAACATAATGAGGATACTCACAGCAAATCTCTGACGCAAGAAATAGTTATTAGTACCTTTTTAGAAGGGGAAACTATGGCAGAGAGGGCTTAGGTAACTTGCCCAAAATTTCCTGCCAGCAAATTAGAAGAAAAACCCAAGAAGTTTGGCTTCCTAAGACAGCCAATACTCGAAAGAGGTAAGTGGCAGAATCAAGACCAATTATTAGAAAACTGACACTTTATCTGTCATGCCTCCCACAAATGTGTGTTTATCACCAACACGTACAAGAGTGCAAGGCATTGTGGATGAAAAAAATGAAGCCAGCGGAATCCAGGCCTGGAAACTAAGTGTCCTGGTGGAGGAGGAAAAGGACTTTATTGACAGGACCTCACAGAGTACCATCATGGACATTCTCTCATGTGGTCCTCACAACAACCCAGTTATTCCCTGTTCATAGAGGAAGAAACTGAGCTCAAATATGCCAAGCAAGTTATTCAGAATCACACAAGTATTCAGTAGCATTCCCCACATGTAAACCTGTATTAATTCAATGTTAATTCACGCAGTATCCCCAAAGAGTCGGGGGAGAACAGGTCCTCCTTGTCATTCAAGATATTAAACTAAACAGCTGGGGAAAAGGAGTTGGCAATATATAATAATCACAAGCGTACATAGTGCTCTCTCCCTTAAAAAGGGAGGGGGGAATGATTGAATATGAAAGCCACTGCTCAAACTCAGGCTTTCTGAATCTTATTCAGATATTCTGTCCACCACACCATGTACAGTTACCCAAAAGACTGCATAGGAAACTTATGATATAAATGTAAAATGTAAACCATGATGGGTACAGCCCTTGGCAAATCAAAATGAAGAGAAATGGACCTGTTTCCCAGTATCAGTGGTTTTCCCTGCAGAAAGAAAGTGCTATGGTGAGCTGAGGTGGCCAATGCTGGCTATTAGGAAGGATTGCTTTGTTAGTGGCAATCATTTTTCTGATACAACCTGCTTACATTATTATAGGATTAGGTCTGTATACAGCAAACTCCTCATTTAGTCCACTGACTCCTATGGCAGGGTTTCAAAGAGAAATACCATCTTGGTGGTTATAATACAGAAGGTATTTGCAAGTACTGGTTTATTGTAATATTCTTGTAATAATTATTAAAATTTTTTATTCTCCTCTATAGGATATTCATATCATCACGCTCTAGCAAACAGCATATCCAACTGGTCTAACACATCCTCAACTCCTTTCTTTGTCTACCACATCCCACACGACAGCAAGTCCCATGAGCTCTACCTCCAAAATATATCTCAAAGACATCCTCTTCTCTCTACTTCCTCTGTCACCCTCATCTTCCAAACTGCCATCTTCTCTCACATGCATGATCATGAGAACAGTCTACCTCTTCCTGCAGCCCTGTTATGTTATCCATTCACCATGGGACAATCCATAATAGGAAACAGGTCCGTTTCCTTGGAAAATCCAGTTTGCCTTGGATTTTCTTGATTTTAGCAATGAAAGTCCCATATCACAGGAACCCTCTCATTCCCAGGCAATCCAGGATAGCTGGTCACTCCGGTCTATGGTGAATTTTTTATAAAATAGGGAAGATCAGGTCATTGTTGTGGTTAAATGAATCATGACCCCCATTCTTCACCTTTTCCTGGAGGCACACCCATTGCCATGTGCCCTTACAATTCCTTCCACTAGAGGCCCTTGGTCCTTTGACTTTGGGCTCAATCGGTGGGATGTTAGCAGATGTGATGCAAGCAGAGGCTTCAAACCTGCCTGTGGTTAGGCCTGCTCTTGTGCACGTTGGCCACTTCCCTGTGGAGATATGCCCCACTTAGCCCACTGGTCCGAGAAAGATAAGAGACACCTGGAGTGGACCTGAACCCAACCAGCAGCCTGCAGCCATACCCAGTGAGGCCCCGGATGAGCCAATGTGCAAACATTCAAGCAAGAACAGATGACTCACTGAGTTTTGTGATGGCTTGACATCTACCATTGTCTAGGTGCTTAATTGATAAGGATTTAATAAAATCCTTCCAGCACTTCTCCATTTCACTTAGAATAAAATCCAAACTGCTTACCTAGGCTTACAAAAACCTGCCTCTCAGATCTCACCCCACTGCCCTTCTCTAAACATCAATCTCACTGGTCTGCTTTCTGCTTTTCAAACTGACAAAGCTGTCCAACTCAGGATCTCGGCCCCATCTGTCACCTCTGCTGGAACACCTTACTCCCCATTCTCCTCATGACTGGTTCCTTCCATTCTTTTATACATCAACTTAAAATCACCTCCTCAAGGAAGACTTCCTGGACCATCCTTAGTCCTTCATGACTACCACTCATTTGTTTCTGTCACAGAACTCCTCACAATCCATAAATTGTTTGCTAATTTGTTTGTTTATTCTCTGTATCCCCACCAACTTCATGTATGTAAAATATGTTCTCAGTAAGTTACTGAATATCAATTGAATGGTGCCCAATGGTCCAGAAAATCTGTTAATCTGATATTCTCCTGGTCTTAAGTATAAAAGATTTTTATTACTGAAAAGAGAAAATGAAAATCGATAAGACAGTAGAGCTATAGATGATGTTTATCAATCACTGATACAGTTTTAAATTAAAAGTTGAAAGGGATTTAACAGGGAAAAAAAGTTAGCTGAATGTAAGTTTATAAAAACCAGAAAGAATTACACCAGACTTTTAGTTGTACCACTCTTTCTAAATGAATAGTACTTAATATCAAACTCCCATAACAGCGTCCTGCACTACCACCACCAAAACTACATTGCTTAAATCAAAGGAAGATGAACAAATAAAAAGTTGCTTGGTCTTATGAAACTACAAGCCTTTTAGCCACAGAAGTTAAAACAGAAACAATAAAGTATTATTCTCTATCATTAGAGATCCATACTACTGGCCAAGTGGAAAATTTTAGCAATTCACCTTCTTCAGGGACCTCAGTGTTCTCAAAGACCCCTTTAAACTCTAACCACTGTAAAGTTCAAAGGCACTGAATCATGACCATGGATGTTTCTATATTGAGAACATCTTTGTAATGTGAAACACAGCAGACCTAGATGCTTGTTCAGCTAATGGGGGCTCCTTATAGTATTCATGGTAGTGGAGGGGAAGACACCAGAACTCTTGAGAGTTCGGACTGACAAAATCAAGAGATCCAAGAGACGGGATGTCAGGTATTTCTCAAGCAGGAAGGGAGGGCTTTGGTGGGAACTTGCCCAGTGTAGTGTTTTGGACTAAGCTTTAGGAAGCAAGAGGATGTGCAGACATGGATCAGAGTCCCTGGGTGAAGGCAAGCAGTTTCTTGAGTAGGGCTACAGATGCTAGAGGCCCTGATTCCTTGGCTTTGGGCTCAGAGTAAAGGTCTTTGAACGTGATTTTCTGTCACTCAGAAGGGCTCTATTTATTTTTCCTGGAATTTGTAAAGCACACTAATATAGCTACTAAAGGTGCAATTCAGAGTCCAGCTTGCCTGGACCTCTTAGAAGATTCTTCTATAAACTAGATGATGACTTATCTATGAAATGTCTTAGGAGGATTCTATGAGACAAAACAGGCAAAGCACTTAACAGCATTTATTAAACATACATCAAGTTCTCAAGACAATGTGAGCCGATTTATTTCCCACCACATAAGACATGTATCCAATAAATATTTGCTGAATGCATGAGTAAATGAGTCTCAGCTTCTGCCTAAGTGTGCTCTTCTGCTTGAAAAAGGAAAAAAAAAAAAACCCACGTACAGGTAAAACAAATCTATCTTCAAAGACATCAATTAGGATGATAGATATGAACATTCCAGTGACAAAAAAAAAAAAAAGAAAAAAAACCCAACATTTCATTTTGCAAATGGGCCCACTGGCATTCTGGTTTATACATCATTCTCATGAGTTTGGTTGCTAAGTATTTAAACTCTTTAGTCTGATGAATTCTGATTTGGTACCCAAAAGTTTCCCAACCTGCAAAGGCAAAAAGAAATTTGGGGTTTACTCAAAGGAGTATTGGTTTGAGGGGTTGCCCACAGAATTCTATCATGGAAGGTAGCCATGTACACATCCCTCAGGCAGCATACTTCTCTTTCCCACCAGTAACTACCTTGCTGATGCCTCTGTTCATGGCTTCCCACTTTCCTGCCATGGCCCACGGGGCTGCTACCCCCTTAAGTTTTGCCTTCTCCCTAGACCGAGCTTAAGGACATGGCCCAACGGCACTAGAAAAAAAATAAAAATATATGCAATAAATAAATTCATAAAATTAAATTAAATTAAATTAAATTAAATAAGCAAAACAAAGGGCACAGTGAATAAATGTATGGCCAAGGTGAAAACTTAAAAAAAAACAAAAAAACCCTACAGGTTGTGTGTATCAGAGAAGTCCCTCTTGGTCACTGTTACCCTAGATGGAGGGTTCCTTGGGGGTCTATTGTCTTACTGATTTTTCCAATCTGTAATCATTTATGGAACACATAATATGTTTGAGGTACCAGGAATGCAAAGATGAATGGGAAATAGCCTTGGGCCTGGATCAGAGATGCAAACTTTGTCCCACCCAAGCGTTTTACTCCCCACTCCTGCAGTCATCTCTAATAGTGTCAGGAAGGCCTGTTCATCACCTGTTTGTCCTTCATTTAACAGCTGCATGAATTAATGGGATAATACTCATAGCTATCATATTCCATCCTACTAAACAGGTTTCATATTAAAGACAGTTGTTATCAAAAAGTCATCCTTAGCTCAGTCAGTTAAGCGTCCAACTCTTGATTTTGGCTCGGGTCATGATCTCAGGGTAGTGAGATCAAACCCTGCATCGGGCTCTGTGCTGAGAGTGGAGCCTGCTTAAGATTCTCCCTCTCCTTCTGCTCCTTCCACCCCTGCTTGTATGCGCACTCTCTCAAAAAAAAAAAAAAAAAATATCTTTAAAGTTACTCTTTGAGTAACATGACCACATATTTTATTGTTTAAAATGAGACAGTTTTGAGAGCAGGACTGCTATTGGGATTGCTATATGGGATTGCTATTAATAACAGTTCTGGAATAATAGACATATCTATGTCTGTCCCAGGCAAACCAATAGGGATGGTCATCTATGCTTAGAGACATGTATGAAAATTTTAAAAAGATGATTCTTGAAACCTCCTATCCTGGTTTATGGGAAAACATATAATCTATTTCCTAAATGAAAAGTATTGTGTGAAAGGTCAGACCACAATTATCGCATAAGGAATGTGCTTCTTCTGGGACAAAGACCCCATGTCCAATTACAGTTACTACCCCAAACCTGTGCACACTGACATGTGGAGCATATCACTTACCACAGCAGCAAAAACCATGGCAATACAACAACATCTGACCTGTTGGTGGGGATGTAAATTTGGTGCAGCCATGATGGAAAACAGTATGGAGGTTCCACAAATTTTTAAAATTAGAATTAGCATATGATCCAGCAATTCCACTTCTGGGTAATTATATGAAGGAAATGCAAAAACTAACTTGAAAATGTATCTGTGCCCCCATATTTACCGCAGCATGATTTACAACAGCCAAGATACAAAAACAACTTGAGTGTCCGTCAATGGATGAATGGATAAAGAAGACACACACACACACACACACACACACACACACACACACAAAGAACACTATTCAGCCATAAAAAAACAAGGAAATGCTGCCATATGCAATAAAATGGATGGACTTTAAAGGTATTATGCTAAGTGAAATAAGACAAAGAAAGACAAATACTGTATGATCTCACTTATGTGTGGAATCTAAAAAACAACAAAACAAAACAAAACAAAGAACTCATAGAAACAGAGAACAGATTGGTGGTTGTCAGAGGCAGGGGGTGTGAGGTAGGTAAAATGGGTGAAGAATAAATAAGTCATGCAGATATAATGCATAGTATGCTGACTACAGCTAATGATACTTTACTATATGCTTGAAAGTTGGTAAGAAAGTAGATCTTAGAAGTTCTCCTCACAAGAAAACAAAACAAAACAAAATTTCTAATTATGTGTTGGTGATAGATACTAACCAGATTTAATTTGGTGATCATATCCCAATATATACACATATGAATCATTATGTGAAACCAATAAAGTGTCATATGTCCACTATATCTCAATTCAAATATATAAATATATATGATGACAACATCTATCCATGTTTCTTATGAGCCAGACACTGTAATAAGACCTAGGTCACTCCCCCCATCAAACTCATGGGTAGATACTACTGATATCCCATATTTTACAGATGAGAAAATGGAGCCCTATAGAATTTAAAACATAGCTAGTAAGGGGGTAGAGCAAGACTTGAAACCAAGGCTGTCTCCTCCAGAACCCACCTCCTTGAATACCACCACATGCCTCCCAGAATATATCACTGAGAGGTGACAGTTAAACTGGACCAAGATGGATGGGCAATAATTATAATGATAATGATCCCAGCTACCCATTAGTGAGATTCTGCTAAACTTTATACATACATGACTTCATTTCACTTCTTTCTCTCTCTCTCTTTTTTAAAGATTTTGTTTATTTATTTACTTGAGAGAGACTGAGAGAGCACACGAGCAGGGAGAGGGGCAGAGGGAATAGGAGCCCTAAGCGTGGAGCCCGACTCAGGGCTCGATCTCACAACCCTGAGATCATGACCTGAGCTGAAATCAAGAGTTGGATGCTCAACCAACTGAGCCACCCAGGTGCCCCTTCATTTCACTTTCATCGCTACCCTGGGAAGCAAGTATTATTACCTAACCCATTTTACAGATGGGGAAACTGAGGATTCTAGAGGTTAAGTCACTTGCCTCAAGCCACACAGCTAGCACGGGGAAGGCTCAGGATGTGAACTTAGCACCAATTCCAGAGTGATCACTGGGTTAGAAGACACTCTGTGGAGGAAAGAACACGGACGGAGGCAGGAAAAAAAGTGATGTGGCCACACAGCAGAAAACAAGCACAAAGCAGGGGACAGTGGGGGAAAGACAGACCATGTCAAACACAGTGGCCATGGGAGTTTCACCTGAATCCACTGAACAGGGAAGCATAGTAAGGAATTCTGGGCAAGAGGAAAGGCATGAAGGGATCTAGATTTTCTCAAGTTTATGATGCTCATGTGTAGGTTATTTATAAAGAAAACATATATTTATGTGAAGCTGCTTTTCAGTGCTACATCTAGCACCTGAAGACTGGGAACAGTTTGAGTTTTGCATATCAAATACTTTAGCACTGTTATTTTTCCCCTGTTATCCACATCCCATCTGCTTCTTTCTCCCCATACTGAAGTGACTGGTATATTCACTCAATAAAAGCCTGAAGACAAAAAATATTCTAATACTTGGCCCACATTTAATTTGAGAGAACAACAGACTCAACAAATCCTTTAGCTTGTTCCAGGTCGAATGAAAGTAAAAAAAAAAAAAAAAAATACATAATTCGGATAGCTTGTTGTTCATCTGGTTTTCATCCTAAGGTAGATCAAGCAATACGTTTTTTTTTTTTAAACTTTCTCAATTCGTTTCTTGATTTTCTGTAAGTAACCTAGAAAACTCAAGTGGAGCCTTAGTACGATTTATGAACATCTGTTAAACATTGCCAACCCCTGCATCGACCACCTTAGGGAACAGCGTAGCATCTTAAAAGCATAATTCCTTAGGTAATATTTATTCTGCTGCAATGTAAAAAAAGAATGGTTTTCATTTTCTTTCAAAATTAATCAACTTTTGATTTCATATACACCACCATCTTCCATCAACCAACAGCACAAGAGTAATACATTCATTATCAAATCATCCGACGAGCTGTACACTAAATATAGTTTAACACTTGGGTATTATTGCAAAATCACTGAGCATTCTTATTTTTTATCTGCTGCTAATGTTTTTAATAACTGTTATTATATTCCTTTTATTATACCTCAGGACATGTGCTCAGTTTGGACCAAAAATGAAGAAAGAAAAGAAGAAAGGGAAATTGGTGAGTGCCTCATTTGTATAAGACATGTGCTGCATTTGCATGTTTTTTATCTGAATCATTCCTTGAAGTGTGTGTTCTAATCCTCAAGTTTACAGTCAAGTCAGTTATGGCTGAAGTAATCAAAACAGAGCTGGGGGGAGAGGTCTGTCCTGACTGCACAGTCCGTGCTCAGTCTAAGCCAGGAAGCAGAGGGGCCATTTTCCTCCAAATTCTATATGCTACGGAGAATGCTACGTGATCACCAAACCCACCTTCCCCTCTTCCTAAGTGTGCCTTGAGACTCTACCTCCCCGTCTCTCTTGCCGTTCACTGCGATCACCTGAGGAGCTTCAGCAACAGAACGTGAGCCGAAGCAATGTGGCCCATGCAAAATCCCTACATGGAATCCGTCATGCTCTTTTCACCTGTTAAGTAGCTGGAATGAACACAACTGCCAGGTAATGTCTGAGAACCATGTGCTGGAGAGAGCAGAGCAGAATGATAGGAGGCTCGATCTGTGAGTCAGCACTTAGAGGCAAACCAAGAAGACCGCGTTGGACTTCTACATGATTAAGAAGTAACCTCTTTATTTTATGAAGCTACTGGGAATTTGGCAGCTTATGGGTTACAGGTGCTAGCATCACCTAACATGCTGAAACAGAAAAAAAATAATCTAAGTCACAATAAGAAATAACACAGCCAATCTGGGAATTACCATACAACCATTAAAACAATGTTTTTGAAAAAAACTTAACACTTGGGTAATGTTCATGTTATAATGTAAAATTTTTTAAGTAGAATTACAAAACTGTATGCATTGTATTTTCCCAAATTTAAGAACAAACACTCTCTCAATTATGTTTATGTGCATATGTACACAGGAATTAATGTTGCTGGCTGAATGAATGCGTAAGAAAAATGGAGGGAAATATGTTAATATGAAGGCAGGTTCCCTCTGGATAATGGGTGTTTTTACGTCTTTGTACTTTTCTGTATTTTTTAAATAAAAATAATTGAGCACATTATTTTTATAATCAGAAGAGATCTGTCTGTTTACATATAAGATTTCATTAAAAGGCCACTATATCCAGACAGACAGATAATACGGAGCTAGTTCCTATGCCCACTGAGCCCAGGCAAAGCTGTTCTACACTTACAACCCTATAAACCACCGTCTGGACAGAGCTATCAAGCTGTACCCTGGGTGAGTGAAAGACCCCAAGGAACAATAATTCAGAGGAAAATCCTGGGAAATGAGACCATGTGGCAACATAACTTCTTTGTTCATTCACAATGAGGTAGCTCTAAAAAACAAGTTAATAAATAACTCCATTAACAACACACTGAGAAAACAGAAAGTAAAATTATGTCAGTTCCCGTGGATACACAATCATGGGCATGCGGAGCTCTGATGCTATTCAGAACCAGTCCCTAAAGGAAAACCTTCCCCTCTGGTTTAAAAGAAGATCACATGAGATCCTGCTTACTGAAGGCTCAACATGATGCCAGGCACATGGCAAGAGGCCAAAGGTTAAATGCCACCACTATTATTTGTATCGGTTAAAATGTGAGGAGAATAATTAAACCTTGCTTTACTATACTGCCAAAATTCAAGTTGAGGCATTGACTTTCAAAGTGCCGTTCTCATTAGTTTCTCAGGAAAGTGCATAGGAAACCATATGCACTTCCATAAAGCCTGCCTGCCTACAACCTGTCTTATCTTGCCCTGCACTCTATAGGTCTCCTGCTGCTTTTACCCAGGGAACACCACAGGACAATTAGGGAAAAGATGCTCTAGCACAGAGAAATTCTAAGGAGATAACCAGAGAAGCCCATTTATATTTTCAGACTCAGGAAGAAGAGAAAGGAACATTTTATAAAATGGGGGATGTCTTTGGAAAAATATGTACAATAGGAAATAATACTAAAAGCTACAAATTGTTGAATGGGTTCCTCTTCATAAGGACAGTCAGGGAAAGCCTTTAATGTCAATTAAGGTGTTTCTTTAAGGATCATTTATAAGTAAACATGATCATGAGCAAGTGACCATATTCTGAGTAACAATAATATTTATTGAGCATTTATTATGTCCCAGGACCTATATGCTAAGCATTTTTTGTCTGGATGAGTTAGAGTTCCTGGCAGAAAGCAACAAAAATTAACTCTAGCTGAAATAAACATGAAGTAAATCACAGAAAAGATACTGGGGAGGTGCAAGAAGGAGGTGGGAGAATCAGTCGCAGAAAATAGGAAGGCATCAAAGGGGTCTAACAGGAGCCAGGAACACAATCAGATCTCACCACAGGAACCACCCATCTCACGAGGACACCGCCATTACTCCTAGAAAGCAGACACTGCTTCAACCTCTGATGGGCCACACTCCCATGCTTGCTTCTTTGCACTGATTGCAGATTCGTAACAATGGACGGCTGATATGAATGTAAAATGAAGATTTACTCCACAGAAATCAATGTTATTCTCACCTATCCTTATAAGACGATCATGACCATCATCTCAGCACAAAGGATAGGTGTTCCTAACCATGAAATGTGATAGGACAAAGCCACAAAATCAAGGTTTGCCATGTATTTAATTGCCTATAGGATTAATAGTACATGTCAATCAGTAGTCAATGGGCAGCAGTTTCCTTTTTATATAAAATACAATTCCTTAATGCTGTAAGTAATTCACTAGGCTTTAGGATGTGATTATATAAAACTCAAAGAATAAGTTATCATATTGACAAATGGAGACATGTTGTAGCTGAAAGCAATCCAAAGCTAACCAAGTTCAATAAAAGCTCCTTATCTCCATTTTAGGATGCATGTCATTAGCTCAAAGAAGATTAATTTTTCCATTCATATTTCAATTTCTTTCCTGGCAAAAAATAAAACTGTGAGTTTTTGAATTACAATCTTCTTGCTTAATCAAATGTTGAGAGTCTCACATCAACATGATTGGAATAATTAATAAATTATGCCGACTCCTAAAACTAAAAGGTAGTCGTCCTAGATAAGTTTCATCTATACTTATACGCAATTACTCCATTAGGACAGGCTTTCAAGTTACGTGACAGACACATTCTTTCATTCATCTTTAAAGAAAAGTGAAAGGCAACGTAAAGAGTAGTTATGCATACAGTAGGTACTCCATAATTATCTATTGATTGTATACATTAAATTTAATTACAGGAGGAAAGCGTAATTAATAAGCCTTCTGAGAAAACTGTATACAAGGGGCACCATGCCCTCCTTAAAGCATGATTACAAAAGGTAGTTCATACAAACTGCTGCAGAAATGAGTATTACCCACATATTAAAAACTTAATTCACCAAACCAGATTTACTCTCTCAATCAGACATAAGTCTATTTTCTATGCAAGAAAATGAGGCTCTCACTCAGTATCTTATCATTATGAATTGTGTTTCACAAAAAGGTTTGCATTACCCATTTCAAACAAATGCTCAAATGAACAAGCTTTTCATAACTATATGGCAAAACATTCTACTGCCCAAAGAGATACAACAAATGAATCATTAAGAAAATATCTGCAGATTACACAGTTTCTATAAACTGTGCCTTAGAACTTGCCACATCTAGTTTTAATTCAATCTTCTAATTTATTAATATGCATTTTCCATCTTCAACATGCTGACTCAATGCATAAAAATCTCCCAAGGATATCATCATTAAGTTAGCAAAGAGGAAAAATGCTTGGGGAGGAGATTAAATCTAATCTGGCTGGGTAGAAATCCTATCTTTGTCATTTACTAGCTGTACAACTTTGGCAAGTTTTTAACCTTACCCCTACCTGTTTCGTTGCTTAGCAAAATCACAACACTACACTAACAATGGCAACATTTAGGGAAGGAAGGGAAGATGGTGTTGTAAGAGGAGGTTCCTAGTCTCATGTTGATCCATGAATACAATTAGATAATTATTATATCACCCTAAATACCCCAAGAACCTATCTGAGGACTGGCAGAACAAACACCACAACTGAGGGTAGGCCACATCGAGGAGGACAGGAAGTGCACAGATACTGCCTGGGAGAGAAACAGATTGTGACCACTGTGGTGGAGGAGAGCCATAGTTGCAGAAAGGGGAAAGAAAGAGACTAGCACACAGGGGAACATACAGGGAAGGCGAATCCCCTGGGAAATTAGCTTGGAGGGTGAGAGAGCCCAAATTTCATGGGTGCTTGTAACCAGTGGGGCTTGAAGCCTGGAATTTTGAAGGTCAGCGTGCTTGGATCTGGGAGAGCTCGGAGGACACTGGGGCTACTCTTGGAGAAAAGGCAGGGCAAACAGCCGAAAGACCTACAGCATGGGAACAGTGATCTGAAGGGCACCTGGGGCACACAGTGGGGAGGTTAATTCCTCATCTCAGAGCTCTGAGGCTTCAAGCCCCACTGGTGAGAAAATCAATAAGGAAACACTGGCTTTGAATGAAACACTGGAATGGATGGATTTAACAGATATATTCAAAACATTCCATCCTAAAACAGCAGAATATACATTCTTTTCAAGTGCACATGGGACATTCTCCAGAAGAGATCACATATTAGTCCACAAAATAAGCCTCAACAGATTCAAGAAGAATGAAGTCATACCATGCATCTTTTCTGACCACAATGGTATGAAACTAGAAATCAACTACAAGAAAAAATCTGGAAAGACCACAAATACATGGAGGTTAAATAACATGTTACTAAGCAATAAATGAATCAACCAGGAAATAAAAAAATTAAAAAGGAATTTGCATGGAAACAAAGGCACATGAAAACACAATGGTCCAAAACCTTTAGGATGCAGCAAAAGCAGTTTTAAGAAAGAAGTTTATAGCAATACAGGCCTACCTCAAGAACAAGGAAAATATCAAATAAACAATCTAACCTTATACCTTAAAGAAGCTAGAAAAAGAACAAAAAACAAAACCCAAAACCAGCAGAAGGAAGGAAAAAATAAAGATTGGAGTGGAAATAAGTGATATAGAAACTAAAAAAATAATAGAACAGATCAATGAAACCAGGAGCTAGTTCTTTGAAAAGATCAACAAAATTAATAAACCTCTAGCCAGATTCATCAAACACACACACACACACACACACACAAAACCACAACAAAGAACTCAAACAAAACCACAAATGAAAGAGGAGAAATAATAACCAACACCACAGAAATACAAAGGATTGTAAGGGAATATTATGAAAAATTACATCCCAACAAACTGGACAACCTAGAAGAAATGGATAAATTCCAAGAAACCTATAACCTACCAAAAATAAAACAGGAAGAAATAGAAAATTTGAACAGCCTGATAACCAGCAATGTAATTGACTCAGTAGTGAAAAAAAACTCAACAAACAAAAGTCCAGAACCAGATGGCTTCACAGGCAAATTCTACCAGTTACAGGAAAGTTAATCCTTATTCTTCTCAAACTATTCTAAAAAATAGAAAAGGAAAGAAAATTTCAAAATTCATTCTATGAAGCCAGCATTATCCTGATACCAAAACCAGATAAAGACATCACCACAAAAGAGAACTACAGGCTAATATCCCTGATGCACATAGATGCAAAAATACTTAGTAAAACACTAGCAAACAAAATTCAACAACACATTAAAAAATCAGCTGCCACAATCAAGTGGGATTTATTCTTCAGCTGCAAGGGTGGTTCAGTATTCATAAATCAATCAACATGATACATCACATGAACAAGAGAAAGGGTAAGAACCATATGATCATTTCAATAGATGCAGAAAAAGCATGTGACCAAGTACAACATCCATTCATGATAAAAACCCTCAACAAAGTAGGTTTAGAGGGAACATAATTTGACAATAATAAAGGTTATATATGAAAAACCCACAGCTATCAGCCTCACCAATAGCGGAAAACTGAGAGCTTTGCTCCTAAGGTCAGGAACAAGACAAGGATGTCCACACTCACCACTTTTATTCAACATAGCACTGGAAATCCTAGCCACAGCAATCAGACAACAAAAAGAAATAAAAGGCATCCAAACCAGTAAGGAAGAAGTAAAACTTCCACTATTTGCAGATGACATGATACTATATATAGAAAACCTGAAAGACTCCACCAGAAAGCTGCTAGAACTGACACACGAATTCAGTAAAGTTGCAGGATGCAATATCAATGTATAGAAATCTGTTGCATTTCTATACACCAATAATGAAGCAGCAGAAAGAGAAATTAAGAAAATAATCCCATTTACAGTTGCACCAATAATAAGACATCTAGGACTAAACCTAACCAAAGAGATCAAAGACCTATACTCTGAAAACTATAAAACACCAATGAAAGAAATTGGAGACAACACAAAGAAATGGAAAGGTATTCCATACTCATAGATTAGAATATTGTTAAAAATGTCTATACTAAAAAAAAGTCTATATACCCTAAGCAGCCTATACATTTAATGCAATCCCTATCAAAATACCAACATTTTTCACAGAACTAGAAGAAACAATTCTAAAATCTGTATGAAACCACAAAAGACCCCAAATAGTCAAAATAATCTTAAAAAAGAAAAGCAAAGCTGGAGGCATCTCAATTCCAGACTTCAAGTTATATTACAAAACTATAGTGATCAAAATAGTATACTACTGGCACAAAAACAAACACACAGATTAACAGAACAGAAAAAGAAAACTCAGAAATGAACCCAAAGCTAGATGGTCAGTTACTCTTTGACAAAACAGGAAAGAATATCCAATGGAAAAAAGACAGTCTCTCCAAAACTCCTCAGTGAGTGAGAGAAGGATGACTCATTCATTCAGGAAATGGGGGGCTTGGATTAGTGCTCTAAATTCCCTTTTCGCTCTAAACAGGATCAGAGAAGCACTCCTATGGCCACACCACTTAAACGAGTATCACAGGTAGCACGGGCCAAGGTACAGACACAGCTGGGTCAATCTCAATCCTTTTATCCACTTTGATTTTCTTAAAACCCCTCCTCAAGAACCAAAATGGCTTTTTGAAAAGTTTATTTTAATGTTTTTAATTTTACTTCTATTTAAACTTGCTTTATTGTCTGTGTCTTTCCCTGCCTTCACTCAGGCCCCAGCATATAAATGCCACCTTGTTATAATTCCTGCAAAGCAAAAATTCTGTCTTACAAACACAGTATACAATGCCCAACCACAAAGCAGTGGCTGAATAAATGCTTATAAAACAAACCAGTGACTAAGAAGTCAATTAGTTTAGTAAGCCCAAAAATTTCCATTGGAAATCTGAAAGATAAGCCCTCTCTGCTGTGCTATGCCTGACTGGGGAGGGGACAGTAATCAGCTGGCTTCCAGAATTCCCTGAGGGACCCTTGGACCTGGAATACTAGTATGTCAGCACACTTGTGGAAATAATGGGGAAAATGAAGACCAAAGACCGACTTGAACTTCACATTTCTTTGTTCTCATTACCCATTCCCCAAACCACAGGAGTATAAAACAAAAATGATCCTTTCATGTAAAATGGTCGGAATACTAACGTTTACTGAGTCTATTCCCACAATGCACAGAGGAGCTCTCATCTAGGTGCTGGTTGAATTTTACCATTTTTTTTCCACCATGAAAACCAATTTTGATAGTTTTTGAAAATGAAACCAATTTCTATTTCTTAAACTATAAGTCACTCTCAATTTCTACATTGAGCATCTGAAAATTACAAATTAATTTCCTTCTAGAATGTAAGTTCTGAAAAGAAAGAGGGCTTGCTTATCTTCCACAGCTGTAGCCACAGTGCCTAATACATGTGGCTGACAATCAATAAATATTTGTTGAAGGGAAGAACAAACATGCATTTCAACTGACATAACATAGAAAGGATCTGGCATATAAGCATCTGGCAGAACTCTGTAAGGGAGATAAAAGAACAATTACTAGCTGAAGTACCTCATTCCTTACTCTTAAAGGAGCATAGAAAATTGGGAGATTGAAAATGGAGCCCGCCTCTATCTTGCACTCTCAAACTTTGCTACAGCTGCCTGGCAAGGGCAGTTAGCAGATGCTCCATTCTTTATTTCTGGTGGGAAGCCGCCACTCTCCAAGGCTGCAGGCAAAGAATACACATGTACTTCCTTCCAGTGTCCAGATCTATGCTGTCCAATATGGTAGCCACTAGCCCCATGTATCCATTGAGCACCTGAAATGTGGCTAGTGTGAAAGGAGATGCACTGGAAATGTAAAATACAAACCAGATTCCTCAAGAGCAGGACAGAAACCGGATGTACACAATCCCACTGATAATTCTTTCACATTAATTACATGTTGAAATGACAATAGTTTGGACATACTGGGGTGAGATATACTGGGGTAAACAAAGTATATTACTAAAATTAATTTCACCCATTTCTTTTTAGTTTTCTTAATATGACCTAGAAAATTGTTACTTATGTGGCTCACGTTCTATTTCTACTGGACAGTGCTAAACCAGACTGACAGTAAGAGAGTCTGTATACCACTAGAAGGAATATTCGTGGAAAAAACAGCTGGATCTGATTCCTAATTTCTCAATCTATAGTTGGGAAATAAGGTAGATTTTCTACCACATACCAATGTATAGTCTCCCTTAAAGGCTCACAACAGCACTTGGAGGATAACACAGTAGCTTTGATTTCTAGATAAGGAAACTGAAGCACAAAAAGGAGAAGGCACTTATACAAAGTTACAGAGCTGGTAAATGGGAGGGCAAAACCCTGATGCAAAGTCAGCCTGGCTTCCAAATGCATGCACTCTCCAGTCACTCAGAGAGAACTTTCTTCATGTTCTAGAGGCTTAAATAAGGATGCCAACCATTTTTCCTGCCTTACCTTGCTGTGGGCTTCTCTTTGACACTCTAAACTATTCACCCTTATTTCTCCCAGCCACTAACCCACAGATCAAGAGAACCACGTGAAATAGTGGTGGAAAAATTCAGAAAAATTACAGAGTGACATCCCATACCCTGCTATCTTGTAAAAAAGAACCAAGTTTTCCTAATTGGGCTTTTTAGCCTTTATAATTCAAAAGCTCTCCATCGTATCTGTCGTCATTAGTATAACCCGCTACAAAGAAATTTACCTACTGGTTCACTGCTACCTGTGAGGTCACTAATTTGGGCAAGTGTTATTTCACCTGTTGTGAATTAGCTTACTTAGTTTCTTAGCAGCCTCCAGAGCTTCCTTTGCAGTGTCTGCTACAAAGAATCTTTGAACTCTGACTCCGTGGTCAGACATCAGTTTCTTGCTCTGGTATTCCTGCAGGTTCAGCCATCTTCGGGGGGTTAACTGAACTGCCTAGAGAAATTGAGAGAGAGAGGTAAGAACACTTAAAAATAACAAGAAAAATAACAGGCAACACATGTACCCAGTCTTACAGGTACCCTCAAATGACAATCAGCAACAGAGGTTTTTTTTAAAAGGAAAAAAAAAAAAACTACAAATTCTTCATGCTTGTTTTTCTAATCAAAAATGTTAAGGACAACTACACACACAACAAATGGATGCAGGTTTAAAGAAATTGTGAGAACTGAATAGGGTCTATCATCAAGTTAACAAGAATGTGCCAATGTCAATATCCTAGCTTTGACACTGAACTGAAACTAAGTAAGATGTCAACATGAGGGCAAGAGGGGGAAGGGTACATAGGACTGTTGCACTTCATTTGCAGTTCCCTATGAGTCTGTAAGTATTTAAGAATAAAAGGTTATTTTTATTTATTTTTTATTTTTTTAAAGATTTTATTTATTTATTTGACAGAGAGAGACACAGCGAGAGAGGGAACACAAGCAGGGGGACTGGGAGAGGGAGAAGCAGGCTTCCCACCGAGCAGGGAGCCCGATGCAGGGCTCGATCCCAGGGCCCTGAGATCACGACCTGAGCCGAAGGCAGACGCTTAATGGCTGAGCCACCCAGGCACCCCAAGAATAAAAGGTTATTTTTAAAAACGTTAAGAACTCAAGGCGCCTGGGTGGCTCAGTCGTTAAGCGTCTGCCTTCAGCTCAGGTCATGATCACAGGGTCCCGGGATCGAGCCCTGCATCGGGCTCCCTGCTCCGCAGGAAGCCTGCTTCTCCCTCTCCCACTCGCCCTGCTTGTGTTCCCCCTCTCGCTGTGTCTCTCTCTGTCAAATAAATAAATAAAATCTTTAAAAAACAAAAAACAAAACGTTAAGAACTCTATTATATAGGATATGCCTCCCCTCATTGCCACCCCAAATAAAGCTCATAGCATTATTTTAATAACTGTGTGCACATCGTTAATCATTGTAAGGTATCTCAGAAATTTTTTTTAACACTTTGAGGTTCGACAAGCCACAGATTAATCCACTTCTTTACCATAGTTTTTAATAGAAGCTAGGCACAGTCATTATGTGTTTAATGATATTATCTCTTTCACACACCAAATTTGAGGATCGTAATCTGAAACAATCATCATTAATTAAACTACTTCCTAAAAACTGCAACTTGTGTATTAAAGTAACTTTAAGCATCATGTAGAAGTGGTTTTCCAATATGTACTATCAGTTAGTTCTTAATCTGTGCTGAAAGAAAGTAATCAAAGAGCAGAACAACATGAACATATAAATTCTTCTCATTTTATTCAGTAAAACCAAAAGCATTCCTGATCAAATCTATATACCCCATTTTTAAAAGAGAAAAAAATGAATATACCTAGTTTAAGCTCATTTCCAACCATGAGCCATGATGCAAAAACAAACACACACACACTACTCACAATAGGTAAGATAACAATGCCATTAATGCACAAACCAAAAAATCAGTCACACAACTTGATCACAGGATTGGTGGAGGAAAATCACCTGACACGCTTCCTAGTGGTTTCTGTCAATGGCTTTGGTGGAGGGCCAAGACAGTATCACACAGACCATTAACAGGTCCACAGGGCTTTACAACATGGAACCATTAGGTTTCAGGACCTCAAATGTGTCCTTAAAATGGCACTTTCTTCTGGAATCTCCAAGCTACAATGCATTCATGGATCTCTTCTGGACCAGGGACATTCCAAGAAGGCTCCAGAACCTTAAAACTAAACTGGATTTTACTCAAGGGCAGAGAGTGTCTTCAACTTCTTTGTATTTTAAAGAAGAATGTGATGGTGCTTGGCATTTGGAAAATACTAGTTAGATGGCCAAATGAATAAGGCCTGCCTTTGTCCTTTTGTTCTCAACTACAGGTAATTTTTCATTTCCAGAAAGTGACTTTCTCTAAACTTTCTCTAAAGATAGAAAAGTAAAGTTCTTCAGACCTTAAAAAAAATATAATAATCTACACATACTCATAAAAAACTCAAATCTCAACATAATCGAGCCTAAAGAAATCTCTGTTCCAGCCTTCCGAACACTAGTAATGATGTTTTAAATGTTGAAGTTATCTACACTTCATCTTCATAAATAAATAATATTGGAGTCAAAATAAATTATCAGACAAGCTATACTCATATCATATACTGTATGATATATTAACTGTTTATGATTTGCTAATCTTACTTCTGAATTTTTAAGTCTTGATGAAACATTAGTAATTTGAAAAACACAAAATATCACACATGAACATACTCATTGACTTAAGTCTTAATAACACATCATATAACAAATGTACCAAGAAAAATTCAAGTTTCAGGCATTTAGTAAAAGCTTCCTAATGAAAGAAAAGATTAAGCATGAGATATATACTATATTCTAGGACCGCTTTTAAAAGGCAGATGGGGAAGGATCAATAGATTAAGTTTATGTTGACACATAAGCCATTAACAGAAGAAGAAAAAAAGAACTACAGTTTGAAAAGAGCATGTGAGAGACTAAAAACAGCCACTAAAAACAGTGTGGTCTGGTCAATTCCTTTTCATTAGAATACTGGCCGTATTAATTTTGGATATGTTAATGCAATCTGCTGCAAACTAATTGCAATTGATCCAAAGACCA
Source organism: Phoca vitulina (assembly GCF_004348235.1). Classification (NCBI taxonomy): domain Eukaryota; kingdom Metazoa; phylum Chordata; class Mammalia; order Carnivora; family Phocidae; genus Phoca; species Phoca vitulina. Next base: position 23,835,905 of record NW_022589716.1, read on the forward strand.
GCTTCATAGACATATAATACATATTGACCGTTTCTGCATTGACTCAGATGAAAGCCTGCTTAAAGTCTGTTGTTCTTAAATTGAAAACCAACACAGTGAACATAGTTCCAAGCCACTGCAGATACCCAAGCTATCACTCCACAATCATCTTACAGAATAATCATCTACCTTTGTCAAACCTAAGCTCAGAAGAGTAGGGTCCGTGGCTGGGTCTAAAACTTCATCAATTCAACTGCATTTACTAAGAATCTGTGGTATATCCAGAGAGGAAAAGGTTAAGTCTAACTCTGCATTTTCAGGGGGAAGAAAAAAAAGGAGAAATTTACTAAGTGGATGGTGTCAAGTATGCTGGAAATGTAATCAACTGCTAAATCATAAAAGCAATAATATTTTAGAATAGATTCCTCTCCTATTATGGAGCACTGACCATGTGCTAGGCATTCTACTAAGCACTCATGTTATCTAACAGTCAAAACCATTGTGAAAAGTGAAGTATTATTATTTCTCTCTGCAACTGTTGTTAATGCAAACCAACCAATACTGCTAGTCTTCTTCCTTCTAGATACTTCCCTGCCTTAGATGAAGTTAGGTGCAGCTGTGTAACTAGTTCTGGTCAATAAATCATGAATATATATGGTGTAACTCATGTGGACCAACATTTGATTACCAACGTTTCTCCCCCTAAGTTCTCTCTCTCGACATGGGGAATGGGAATATTTATGTTGGCAGCTAACCTATCAGTCAGGGGTCACAGTGAAGACAGACACACTCCCAGGTCACTCACAATGAATGCGTAATGAAAAATAAACCTTTGTGGATTTCCAGCCACTGAGATTCTGGAGAATACTTCTGACTGTGGCCGAGCCTAGCCTATCTGTAGCATCCTGACTAATAAAACCATCTTACAGATCAGGAAACCCAGGCTGAGGGTTAAGTCACTGGCCAAAGATCACAGGTAGCTGTCAAGCAGCAAAATTTTTCTAATCCATACTGTTGATCCACTGAGTCATACTGTTGGCTCCCTGTGTTTATATTATGGTCCCACCACATTCCCAGAGGCCCCTTGGTGATAAAGACTGAGACCAGGATAGTGAGATTGTGTTCTTCTCCTTAAAAAGCCAGAAGTCTGCCAGGAATGGAATTCTCATGAAATGCTGGCACAGTGCTTGTTAGGAAAAATGTAACTGCTTCAGACTTTGGGAGGGAGGTAGGGAGGTGGAGATGTCCTAAGACACTAGAATGGTAGAAGCAATTTATTTGAACTCATAGGAAGAGCTACCTGTTAAAACCCTAGACTTGTATCTTCCCAGGGAATTCATGTACTCCAGAATGTGAGCAATGGAAAGAGTTTAAGGACCATTTGACCCAGTACCTTTCAATACTTTCTGCCAGTTACTTGCCCATTTGCCTTCAGGTCAATACCCAAGCTCTTTGCCAACTGACTTCTGCCTAAATTTGAGACCCCATTCAGAGACTGAACAGTGAGAAGAAGACATCAGACTTCTTCTTCCTCTTTCTGAGTCAGGCTTCAGGTACCCCCCCCGAAAGCCCTTCCTCCATAATTCTAGTTCCCACTGTCTGCCCCACCGTGGCTCCTGCACTCATCAGCTGGCCCCAGACTCTATAACACCACCTCCTTCCACCCCTCAGGCTCACAGAGGATTCCTTTTGTTGCCATTCTCTGGGTTGCCTTCCCAGTCCCTCTCTGCCTGCCAAGAGTTCTAACACCTTTGTCAGTAACTGTCTCCCCCTGTTAAATCTATTAAACAACCTGGTGCTCCACAGAGCCTGAAGGTGCCCCCTTCAAGGAGTGGAAGGGCAATGGCAGTGGCCCACTTATGAAGGTGACTTTGGGACCCCACTCCGAGGCAGTTTCTCAGGCAATCACATGTTTCATATACTGGGGTTCCAGAGTATGGAAGGACTAGTGGGGACCAACCTCATTTTACCGTCAGGAAACTTGAGGCCTAAAGATGGGAAGTAACCTGCCTAAGGATCCTCTAGTGAGCCAGAGGCAGGAGGAAAACTAGACTAATCCCCATTTTCTGTCCTTCTTTCATACAGATTTTGGCAAGTGACCATATTAGGAATAGCATTATGTTCTCAAAACAGCTGGGGTGGGTGGGCACCTGGGGTGAGTTCCATCTGGATGTTCATGCTGACCTTTCCAGGGCTCCCTTCCCTTCCATGTTTCTTCGCTGGAGCAAGCATTTCCAAGCTTGGATGGAAGTGGGAAATACAACTTAAAAGAAAAGCACAGCATAAGGATTTAAGGGCCTGTGGGAACAAGGGAGCAGAGGCAGAAGAAAAAGAATGAAAAATGAGGGGAAAGACAAAGAGAGCCAAGAGATAAAAAGACAATGACTAAGCAGGCAAAAATTCATAAGAAAACTCAAAGCACAAAATTAGACAGCTACAGAGAAAAAAATGACACGACCGAGAAATCATCCTTCGCCCCATGGTTTTAAAATTAGAGGTGTAGAGACTACTGAAATAGCAGCATAGGAGGAGAAAAATCAATAAAGGGAGTAGAGAAAATGTCATTGAGCTGGGCGCCCCCCAAAGGGAGACTCGGTGAGCCACATCTGCCCACTGGCTCTGCGCGCCCCCTCGGTCTTTCTGCACGCAGCCTGATATGCTCCACAGCAAAGCTTCTTCCCTCAGGAAGGTAGCAGAGCCGAGTCTTAGGAAGAGCTGTGGACCCACTAGTAACCAGGATAATAGAAATTAAAACAAAAATGAAGGTTTCATGATGTTACTGGTGAAAGTATGGTGAAATGTGCCTTCCCCACACACTACCCATGCAAAGAGAACACCAGTGTGACCACCTTCAAAACCAATCTGACAGCACTGATGAAAACTCAAACAACCACTGTTCAACGTTCTGAACTGGAACGTCTCCTTTTGGGTGCTTAACCTAGCGAAACATGTACTAGGGATATGTACCAGGATCTTGTGCACAGTGTTGTGTATAATAAAGGATAAAGTTGGACGGTAATCTAGATGCCTAGCAAATAGGAAATAGGCTGAACAAACCACAATGCATTCTAACAATATGAAGCATTCAAAATATCTGTGGCAACACAATAGCACCCAGTATGTGGTCCCCTACATCCTCAGTTCTTTTGTAGGTAGGGTGCCAAAACTCTTAAGCAACCACATACAACCCTCCAGGACCCTTTTCCTTGGCTGCGAGGTCCTGGGAGCCACGTGTGGAGAGGGTAAAGTGACGGGGTTGAAGCAGCCTGGATTACTGACTTACTGAAAAGACTGCTGCCTTGGCCCTGGAGTCACCAGACCCACATTTGCATGAATGAGAAATAAACCTTTGATGTGTTTACCACTGAGATCTTGGGAATAACTTGTAATCGCCTCATTGACTAGCCTAGACTGATAAGTATGAACGTCCTAACATTGATGGTTCTCCAAGGCACATTACTGAAAGAAAACAGCCAACTTCTTTCAATATTTAAAGTAGAATAACATTTATATGTCTGACACACAGGTCCACACACAAAGCAACATTCTCTATCTTTTAAGAATAGGTATAGGTATAAGTACATGTACAGGGAAAGGTCCAGGTGAAGTTCACCAACCTCATGCCAGTAAACTTGAGGAGGACAGACCAGAAATATGGCAATTAAAGGGAGATTTACCCTAATCTATAATTTTTAAGACAATTCTCATAGAAAAACATTCATTTATTATTTGTGCAATGAACATCAATCTATTTAGAAACAACATTGAGAGGAAGTGATCAAACCTAGGCTTTAACCCAACCGCACAGCCTGGAGCATCTATTAACTTGTCTTGGAAATGAAGGGCTCGCACCCTTACTTCAAGGCAGCAGAATTCTCCAAATGTGGTGTGAAATCAAGGAGGGCATGCATTCTCTGTTACATAGAATGACCACCCCTAATATAAACTCCTGCTGTGAGATAGGAAGAGGCTCTTAAACCTCATTTCAAGCTCTCAACAGCAATGACGACAGTGGAATACAAACAAGGAATTAGCTATAAACTCAGAGGAAAATATATTCCCCTCTCGTTGCAAGCATGGCAAGGAAGGCAGATGCTCAGTGGGCTGTGGCAGGCCAAAAGTTGGTATGTGTTTGTTATATTTTAGTTGTTGCCAATGTTATTCTGTATGTAAATTAGCACCCATAAATCTACCTTAGTCACGTTACCTAGGAAATAGTAGGCTTCAAATAAACGTGTTGGTGCACATGAAAAGACAGATATAACTCAATGTGTCTCAATATGGGTATCACAAAATAAAAGACCTGCCTGCTTAAAACAGGCTCTGATGAAGATGCCACTTCACTCTCACTCTGTATAAGAGATTCAGTGGAATCCTGTTTATAAAAGGAAAATTATAATAGCAGCAATAATAATAATAATAATAATAATGGTACTTTTCTGTTTAATCCTGGATGCAATTCTATCAACTCCTCCTTCAGAAAGACAACATGCTAAAAACACAGAAAAGGAAAGCAACATCGTGTTAGAAGCCTAAGCCTATGGAAAAGAAAAAAATGACGTCAGATGTGGAAGAAAGCATAGGAACCTGGGTACAGACACTTTGTTACAGTTTACTGGATGTTCGGGCTAAAGTGGGGGGCCTTTATTTTGAGTCACCTTTGGAAATACAGCATCCTTTTTATCTAAAACTGGAATGCTCCTGACCCTTCTCCATTTAGGTGACCCCCACTTTGCACAGTGTAAGGAAATGGATTAACCAATTACTTAGTGCTCTGTGGCTGAGTTTGTATGCTCTAGCAGGTGCACAGAGAGACCATGATCACTTACAAAATGGAGGAAACTAACAGGCCCATCCTCATAGGCTGCTCTGAGGGTTAAATGAGTAATATGTGCAAATCTACTGGAATAGTGCCCAACAGACCATAAGTACTCAAAAGAATGTTTTGCCATTATTCTTTAATGCAGAAGTACAAACGGGGAGAGAAAGTATAACATGGAGACAGTGAACAATCCCTAAAATAAAAATAGTAGGTGATCCCATAAATGATAAAGAAGTGCTCACAGTGTCCTGCTGTTCGCTTTAAATGCATCTGGGGAAGTATTTTTAAACTCTAATAGTGAAATCTCTATACTTAAATCACTCAACAGTCACAGAAAAAGAAAGGACAGTAATTTACAAAAGGAAGGACCAAAGCTCACACTTAGTAAGCAAATGAAAATGTGCCATTTGAGCTAAGTACCTTGACTTTCCATCTCATTTGAGCCACGGTAACTCCCACCTCACAAATGAGCAAATGTGAGGGTCAGAGAGATTAAGTAACTTGTCTACGGCTACTCAGCCGGATAAGTGATTCAGGATTTGAATCAAAGTCTAAAAAACCCATGGGCTTTCTATTATTCCAAATGATTGACTGATTGATTGATTATTTGGGGGGGGGGGGGGGTCTGTGAATCCAAATCAATAAAAAAGACTTGGAAGGACACAGACAAAACCACACTGCCACTC